>NC_064629.1:394740093-395044231 GCF_023864275.1 Schistocerca cancellata
AAGTCAGCTTTATATCAACGTAGCATAATTCCAAAGCGCAGCCTCCATACGCTAGACACATCATAGCAGCAGCACACGTCTTTATCTTTTATGACACACTGTGCATTGCACCTCACACGACATTACATGGCCCTTTATCTAAACATAACTACACATCCCTGCTCTCGCCTCGTCGCGTGACCAGCTATCTAAAACCTTCTCAATATTATTCTCAATTTACAACATTTTTTTAAAAATGAAATCTAATTTGTTCCTCCCACCTCACACCTGTCCCACCATCAACATACGCAGACGTCCTCAACCCTATCTTGACGCTCATATACACTCCTGGAAATTGAAATAAGAACACCGTGAATTCATTGTCCCAGGAAGGGGAAACTTTATTGACACATTCCTGGGGTCAGATACATCACATGATCACACTGACAGAACCACAGGCACATAGACACAGGCAACAGAGCATGCACAATGTCGGCACTAGTACAGTGTATATCCACCTTTCGCAGCAATGCAGGCTGCTATTCTCCCATGGAGACGATCGTAGAGATGCTGGATGTAGTCCTGTGGAACGGCTTGCCATGCCATTTCCACCTGGCGCCTCAGTTGGACCAGCGTTCGTGCTGGACGTGCAGACCGCGTGAGACGACGCATCATCCAGTCCCAAACGTGCTCAATGGGGGACAGATCCGGAGATCTTGCTGGCCAGGGTAGTTGACTTACACCTTCTAGACCATATTGGGTGGCACGGGATACATGCGGACGTGCATTGTCCTGTTGGAACAGCAAGTTCCCTTGCCGGTCTAGGAATGGTAGAACGATGGGTTCGATGACGGTTTGGATGTACCGTGCACTATTCAGTGTCCCCTCGACGATCACCAGTGGTGTACGGCCAGTGTAGGAGATCGCTCCCCACACTATGATGCCGGGTGTTGGCCCTGTGTGCCTCGGTCGTATGCAGTCCTGATTGTGGCGCTCACCTGCACGGCGCCAAACACGCATACGACCATCATTGGCACCAAGGCAGAAGCGACTCTCATCGCTGAAGACGACACGTCTCCATTCGTCCCTCCATTCACGCCTGTCGCGACACCACTGGAGGCGGGCTGCACGATGTTGGGGCGTGAGCGGAAGACGGCCTTACGGTGTGCGGGACCGTAGCCCAGCTTCATGGAGACGGTTGCGAATGGTCCTCGCCGATACCCCAGGAGCAACAGTGTCCCTAATTTGCTGGGAAGTGGCGGTGCGGTCCCCTACGGCACTGCGTAGGATCCTACGGTCTTGGCGTGCATCCGTGCGTCGCTGCGGTCCGGTCCCAGGTCGACGGGCACGTGCACCTTCCGCCGACCACTGGCGACAACATCGATGTACTGTGGAGACCTCACGCCCCACGTGTTGAGCAATTCTGCGGTACGTCCACCCGGCCTCCCGCATGCCCACTATACGCCCTCGCTCAAAGTCCGTCAACTGCACATACGGTTCACGTCCACGCTGTCGCGGCATGCTACCAGTGTTAAAGACTGCGATGGAGCCCCGTATGCCACGGCAAACTGGCTGACACTGACGGCGGCGGTGCACAAATGTTGCGCAGCTAGCGCCATTCGACGGCCAACACCGCGGTTCCTGGTGTGTCCGCTGTGCCGTGCATGTGATCATTGCTTGTACAGCCCTCTCGCAGTGTCCGGAGCAAGTATGGTGGGTCTGACACACCGGTGTCAATGTGTTCTTTTTTCCATTTCCAGGAGTGTATCATCCCACAAATCATGTCCATCAATCAATTTACCATTCTCTTCTCCTCTCTTCGAATTACAAACGTAGCTTCTATCTAAACACCAATTAACTCATCTTTCTCGCACTTTCAAGAGTGAAATTAACTATACACACACCCACGAAATAGCAAACCCAGTTAAAGAGTGAAACTTTTATACAGACCATCAAGCACATATCACACTCACACCAATATTCAAAGCCTGGTCCAAATTTACCACCTCCAACTTGAATTAAATATTATTACCATGCCCCCAACATTCTGCCAGCGCTCGATTTGGAGCTATTTTTCCTCTCTTAACTCTTGTCACTAGCGGTCGAATATCACTGTCTATAGATTTCATAAATTTCCACATAAAAAAAAATCTCGCGCCGCCGTTTAGAGACTCCTATATCCGAACTCATACCATCATTCAACAACTACCACTTGCTCTTATCTAATAACTCATCCACCAGGTCTGTGGGGCAAGGTCACCCCTTTCTTTCTTTCTTTCAGCAGCAGACAGCTATTTTTTTACAGTGGTAGCTAAATTGCGCCATCAACTTAACATCACCAATCGTGAAACATATCTTCAAATACGTAAACACTCTTACTCAATTACACAGCGTTCCTGTTGAGGACATGACCTTAAATATTACAGTTCTTAATCCAATAACCACCAAAACAAGTACTAAATGCTGAAACCGATCCCATAGCACCTTACAAATCGAGCGTCCGAGCGCTAGCTGCGGCATGTCAAAGCCACATATCTGTCCATCTAAACAGCTGTCCACTCAGCCCCAGGACCAGCGTACTGAAGTGGGCTCTTTCTATACCTGCTCTCCAGCTATTGTCTAACGACATACAGTGCACAAATGGATTCCTGAATAGCGCAGATCTCTATGCCCCCTGCATGTCCAACATGACATGTAATCAGCGTCTCCCCCAGCCAGTTGCCGGCCGTAGTGGCCGAGCAGTTCTAGGCGCTACAGTCTGGAACCGCACGACCGCTACGGTCGCAGGTTCGAATCCTGCCTCGGGCATGGATGAGTGTGATGTCCTTAGGTTAGTTAGGTTTAAGTAGTTTTAAGTTCTAGAGGACTGATGACCTCAGAAGTTAAGTCCCATAGTGCTCAGAGCCATTTCAACCATTTGAACCCCAGCCCATGAACCTGACGTCATACACTCTTCGCTGACAATTTCCACTCACAAATCTTAAGCACTCGCATATATAAAACCATATTCACTGTTGCCAAAACTCACTTAATAATAAAAAAAGTATTCTCCGTTTCTAACCATAGATGAGTATGCATTTATCTTCACCCATCTGATCTCTGCAATTTAAGTCAGAGAAAGACTTATCCATTACCTTTTTCAGCCTGTATAGAAACAGAACGACCTCAGTTACTGCTAAAGGACCTTGTTTTGACCATTCGCCGGAAATGCGCGCAATGTTGTACGTCCCAAACTAGATACAACAAATACTCAACACCCTATCATCTTTATCCTCTACCATCAAGCAGCTATAAAAGCTCGTCATATTTGCAAGTCACAAAGGCACCAATGCGATCCACCTCCAGTGCGGACAAACGGAATTCACATTACTCTCCCCAAATAGCCCAGCGTGCGACCATCCAAGAATTCCTAACAGCTCACCAGGTCTGACACCTCAAACTGCAGCTGCCTATATGAACAAGATCATATTAAATATACAGATGCTGCAGAGACCACTTTAAAGTTTGATCACCCATACTCTAAGCGAATGAGAAGCTACCTCTGACCCTTGTTCAAACAGTGTTTTCTAACACGCTTTTGCACACTGCCGAACATTTAGTCTTTCTGCCGCGACTTCAAAGTCAGTGTCTGATTCTAAACGGACAGTAACACGGACTGATGCACCGTCTCTCACAGGAAACTATACCTTGTACTTTGCTAATCTTATTCTTACAGTCGATAGCATAACATTGAATGATTTTAAATAAAGGACAACCACAACACAAGGAAGCTAGAAGAGCCTGGTGGCGTTGTGGCGACTTTCCAAACTACCCCTCGAAAGTGACTGACCACCTCTACATTGAAACACATATGTTGCAGTGAGCGGGTAGTTGATAACTCGGCGTTGCATTTCTAGTGATTGGTCATTTTTGCACACAAGTACAGGATCACCGTCTCCGGTGCTAGCAACCCTGGAAGTCGCGGTCCATCAACCAAAATTTGTTCCCCAACTCAAACAAGCATTGTCAGTCAATCATTATGTCGTATCCAATGCACGGATGGGATGGATAAGACACCACCGATCTACTGTAATATTATCCATCACAGCTGATATGGCGAAAAATTTTACACTAAGTCCAACACTGGCCAATCACGTGACAGCTTGTTTTCCTAATTTCAGTGTCATAGCTAAACCATACCTCCTCTGCTTTGCAAGTATCATTGCGAACATTCATAGATGACTGCTCAGCACGTCCATTCACACTTCATTCTCGAACACATAAAAACGATCAAAGTATACCAGACAACGCTATACATATTTCTAAGACCTCGCGCATAGTACTCGATCAATCTCTCTGCGTATGGCGGTCACAGAGCAATCTCCCCCTCTTACGTTAAAAGACCATCCTCACCTCGGAATTGACCAACCTACCCCGCAACATTGCTACGCAGTTTTTCCTCAACCGAGCAGACGAATACAGCTACACTCCACCTCTCTTGACTGCATAGAGCTTTCCTAGTCCTATGCCCTCCAAGTGCTCCACATTTCTCGAGATGTAACCAAGTCTTGGAGCTTAGCACACCATATCGATCTATAGTAACAATTCTCAGACTGCCTTAATTTAGTAGCATACAGTTAAGAAGAACAAGAACGGAGCGATATTTATACACAACGTAGTTCGACACATTTTTACCTAAATCATCCAATCTATCATGTGTAAAGTACTGTTCTACAGTCTAGGATCGGTGCATCGAAGGTTCTGGTAAGAGAGAAAGAGAGAGAGAGAGAACATAAACATATGCACTCCTAAGACTAGAACGTTCAGCACTTCAAAACGGGCGATAATCATAGATCGCCTACTTTTCCGTCCTGTCCGACATACATCCTTCTTCCCGGTTCCCCCGCGCTGAGCTATCTCTCCTCGAATAGTAAAACTCTCCCTTTCTATGATACGAGCCCAATATAGTCCTGCGGACACGTCTAGTGCCCACTGATCACATCCGATCACGAGTCAGAAATTATACGATTACTCCATCAGGTCTACATAAAAATGATAGTTAGTAGCAGGCGGTACATCCTACAAGCAAACAGATACACATAACAGCAGCGTCCAACATGTGAAAATTACAAGTCATACCGTCACCAACTCTGTAAACACCCAGCTGTCGGGTAAGTGCGTACACAATGTTTACAGCCCCTCACAAATACCCATGCTAACTTAGTTATGACGCTGAAGTCTCGATTTTACACCAAGCATGCGACAGGGTGGGGATCGCGTAAATCAAAGTGCGTTTAGAGGAATGCGTCAACTTTCATGACACATGAGACGGAAGTCCTTGATCACCGATGGGTTCACCACTAACAATCGCAAGTAGACAGTACTTTAAACCACTTACGGAACACGTAGCTGCATACGAGTAGAACTTAGGCTATATCACGTGACTAAAGCATCCAAATAGAATACTGGAAAAGAAATCGACCTTCAGCAACTTGGCCTTCTCTATAATAAATGAGTAAACATTTACATCGTACCTAGTTACAGCTCTATCTCAATCGATCATCCCGTACACTCTCTGTTATCCTTTAACACAGATGTCAGTAACTTTAGACGTGAATGATTCTCTATCCTCCTGTAAAGCATCAAATACAGTATTCAACTCACCTGTGTCGCTACTACCTCAGTAGACATACACTATAATACGAACTCAACGGGACAAAATTGACTACCTTCCTGATTTAGCTCGCTTCGATGTCATCGATTTCCTACATTCCTCTTGTTGCCGCATACTTGACTCCATGTACAAATTGCGCCGAGTGAACCAGAAGATAAGCAAGTACATCCTCATTTTCACCGCATTTCGGTGTATATTAGGTTAGTTTATACGTATGCGCTAATCAGTTTTCGCATTTCTGTCTATTTTATGTCTTATCCAACCATGCGACGGTGACATAACCTATCTTTCTGTGTCCTAAAATTTCGTGTAAATGTACCCCAGGCGTATCCAGTCACTTCCACATTCGGAGAGCACTTGCTCTGTTTTCTGTTTTCTGTGTGTGAATCGCACAAGCCGGCCGCTGTTTCCGAGCGGTTCTAGGCGCTTCAGTCCGGAACTGCGCGGCTGCTACGGTCGCAGGTTCGAATCCTGCCTCGGGAATGGATGTGCGTGATGGCCTTAGGTTAGATAGGTTTAAGTAGTTCTAAGTCTATGGCACTGATGACCTCAGATGTTAAGTCCCATAGTGCTTAGAGCTATTTGAGCCATTTGTGTTTATGCTGCTAACATATTTGTAAAAACACGGCACTAAGTCTCCATTTAAGCATTGTGTAGACAATGGAAGCTGAGTTGATGGCGACGTATCATGCAGTTAGAGAGGTCGCTGACACTGGAGCGGGCGTAGCAGTTGGGCAGACCTGGCGCAAAGCAGACACGACAGTGAAGGTCGTCTGCTAGCCCTGTGAGACGGAAGGTCCGCAGCTCTCTCCACGGGGCAGTGGCCCACATAGTGACCACAGTGCAGCTGGATGACATGACATCTTTGGGCTAAGTGACTGGAGGCAGGTGCGAACGAGCCTCCACGTCACAAGCCGTCAACGAAGGGCTGGTGCCCAGCCACCTCGCGAGCACTTTTGCTGCCACTTCTCACTCTAAGGCCCTGAGGGACCTACCTCTAAATGGAAGGGTGAGCACGGGCCATTGGGATGCGGCTGCCTGCGGAGGACTGAATGGAGGTACTCACGTGTCTGGAGTCACGTATCGATACAGATGGTGACGGCGGGAGGTGATTCACCTCAAACCTGTGTCCATACGCTGTCTCAATGATCCCATGAATGGTCTTCGACAGCGGCAACTACCACGTCATCCAAGACGGTCAGTAATCGAGATGCCACTGATTGCTGCCACAGACAAGGTCCTGCCACACCAACGGTGCTGCCTGTACTCCACATGCCGAAGAAAAGGGGTAACACATATTCGCAAACTCACCCTTCATACCTGCCACATCTAACCTGTTACAAGACATGTGTAGTGCTGTGTTTAATCGTGAGACAACTGTAATCTTAATAAAACATCGGACCTCCTAAACACCTTTGAGAAGGGAGCTGTAGGAGGTATTTGTTGTTCCCAATTAAGTTTGTTTTATATGTGCCTTGCTGATTTCATTTTTTTTACAAGATTACATGTATTATCAGTGTTTTCTTATCAAGTTTTGTTTTCTCTTAATAAACTCATGTATTATTTTTCGTTTTGTTTTAAGATTCACTTGTTTTATGTCACTTTTATGTTGTGTTGATGTGTTGACACTTACATCTTTGGACCAGAGGAACAGATTGACACATGTTGAAGAAACAAGCGGAACAAATGACACATGCAAAATGAAAACTAAGGATCTTTTACATTGAGTGAATGTGACAACGTTTGTGATCGATATTCTCTCAAGGAATGAATGCAGCCGTTTGTGTAATTGAGCAGGGTTAGTAATTTTCCATGGAGCAGAGAATAATCAAGACAACATCATTATATTATGGTTAGGGAAATAACCTTCTCTGGCTCCAATTTCAGGATGAATGAGCAGATAAAAGTCTGCATGACGCTGTAACTATTTAGTAATAGTCATTTAAGTCTCGGTCTTCCAGAATATGACCCGATGGTTCACCCATCACACTATTATTTCTCACTTTAATTTTGTAGGCATACAGCGGAGAGTGTATGGGTGACCCCTGGTTGAATGTGGTAAAGACAGGGTATAACATTGCGCGGGGGTTTATGGTGAACAAATATTGAATCATGTTAATTTCTTTGATAATGACCCAACAAAAGTGTCAAAATTTATTCTGTTCCATGTCAAACTAATTTTTTTAAAATGTGACACTCCCCAGGAATAAATTTGAGAGGAACAGGGAGACTGAGAGAGATTGCAGGGCACTTTCACTTCTAATACGGTGTTATGCTGCCTAATGTTCTTAGGGAAACTGATCTTTATTACTTGGTTGCTATACCTGGATACGATCTGACTTCACACATCATGATGAAGTGGTGAGCAGTAGTTGAAGCTCTTGCTTTTTTGCTCTAGTGAAGGAATAGCGGTAAGCTTTACCGGCATTCAAAGGAACAGGGTGCCAATTTAAATGACTGCAGTAAAAGCGTAGAGTGGCTAAGGGTCGAGGGGAGAGTTTTTTCTGCGCAACCTGGGTGAAAACATTTGCGGACTGCCAAGTTCTGTGATCCCATAATGCAGACACGTTGAATGGCGAAAGTCGGTCGGCGGCCGTGTCCAGGCAGGCTGACTAGTGACAAGGAGTCACCGCTGCGTTGGGGAGAGTATTGAAGACCGGAAATACAGCAAAGGATGGGCCCTTGTTAGGTAGGAAGCCGATGAGACGACTGTTAGCTTTCTGCGAATTTCCATGGGACAGGTCGCTGGCGCCCAGACGTCCAGACTCTGTTACGAAACATATTTGTGAAGGCACGAGGCTTTTAGCAAAGGGAAGTAGGAAGCTTGCAACTTAATGCAGAGCGCTGTGGGATCCCATTCTCTTAGATATGGGGCGAGCTGTGTGAGGCACCTACTCGAACTCTGAAAGTAAGGAGTGACAAAAAGTTCTGTATAAAAATCGGTAGTGGGCTATGGAGACTTCGTGTGCTAAGTAGCAAGTATGTGGTGTCGCCCTGTTGTATTGTAGGCTTTTGTCAGCTCAAAAAAGACGGCAATAAATTATTCACGCCGAAAAAGACCATAAGGATGGCAGACTGCCGATATACCAAGTTGTCTGTGGTGGAGCGACCTTGGCGAAAATCTGGGACAGAGCCAGAAGGCGCCAAGACTTAAGGAGCCAACACAACTGCTGGCTGACCATACGATAGAGGAGCTTCCACAGAACATCGGTGAGTATGACAGGACGATAGCTATCCATATCTAAAAGGTTCTTACCTGGTTTTACCACTGGAACAATGATACTTTCTCGCCAAGGCGACGGTAGTTCTCCATCGCTTCGGATGTGGCTGAAGACAGCAAGGAGGGGCCTTTGATAATCCAATGACAAATGTTTAATCATTTGGTGATGGACGCCGTCTGGCCCAAGGGCTGTGTCAGGACAGTTGGCAAGGGAACTCACTGAATGGAGCATTAAACGGCTGTGGGTGATGTGGAGAAAAAGATAGACGATGTCGTTCCATCTGCAGGTTTTGGAGACGAAAAGCGATCCAGTAATTCTCAGATGAAGAAGTGTGAGCATAATGCTTGGCAAGATGCTCTGCATTTATGTCTGGATCACTGTATGCAGCTCCATTTGTGGAAATTCCAGGTATATCTGCAGCGGTCTGATATCCATGAAGACGTATGAACTTGGTCCAAACCTGGAATGGACAGGTTCATGTTTCTGTGGTGCAGAGGTATCGTTCCTAACACTACTGCATGCGTCAACTGATGAGCTGACAGACCCATGCATGGAGCCGTTTGAAGGCAATTACGTGCTCCAGGGATGGGTGACATATACGACGTTGAAGGGCTCATCTACAGTCCCTAATGGCTGCAGCGATTTTCATCGACCACCAAGGCACTGGTCATCCACCAGGGCAACCTCAGCAACAACGGATCGCCGAATCAGTTGCTACAACAATGGTAGTAGTGATGGTCTGGATCACCTGTTGCCATGCAACAGAGGTGCAAAGGTGGTAGCAGAGGTGAAGGTGTCCCAGTCAGCCTTGGTAAGAGCCCATCTAGGTATTTTTTATTTAATAATACTACACATCGATCTTGCCAAAAGCCGAGAAGCGATTCTTCTTAGTGTTTTAGCTCCCTGGGGCACTCTGGGATGCACTCTGGGTCGGTCTCTGAATCTCTCTATGCCCTGTGTCTTTTTCTTTCTTTAATTGTATTTACATATTTATGTCTATTCTTATTAATCCATTTAATTTTGAGTGACGCCCGGGGAGGGACAGAGGAGGAAGGTGTTAAACTGGATAAAATTTGGATGTCAGCATTGCACCGAAAGCGTGATGATCGGTTACTTTTAATCGAGAATGTTAGCATTACCAGAGACAGTCACATAGCCGAGGCCACATGATGGGCAGTGGCGCCCTCTTTACTGCCTATATAATAAGCGCTTCCTCGGGTTCTCTTTGTAGTTCGCTGCTTTATCTCGGAGAATGTCTCCCGCAGTCAGCTCGGAAGTTTTAAGTGAAGACAATACCGGCCGTGAAGGCCTACATTGTATGATATATTTCTGGATAGTTAGGGGGCTACGACCAAGAGGGTACATGACGACCCCTCCACGACGGACTGGCTACCATGCTTGACAATGGGTGCGTGGAAATCAGGTAACGGCATGGGCAAAAGACAGCGGACAATCGATGGAGATTATGCACCACGTAAGGTGTACTCGCCCACACAGCTGGAATATGAGTGGTGTTGAAGTGCCATGACAATAATAGGTGCACAAGATCTTAGCGCACGAGAGATATATGATGCACCACTAAGGCATCCTTCCCAAAATGGCCCGAACTTCGGAAAAATTCCAACAGTGGGGGTCAAACCCTAAAAGCGGACCTTACCATCTTAGGCCGAAAAGTGGGAGACCCCTTTAGTCGCCTCTTACAGCAGGCAGGAATACCTCGCTCCTATTCTGACCCCCGAACCCGCAGGGGTTGCATGTAGATGTAGATGTTGGACGGGTACAGGTATAAACATATTTTAGATGAGTATAAAAACTCCTCTTTCTTCCTGAGGCATGTTACCATAACTCACAGAAGTTTGACTGTGCTACAGTACATGTAGATAACTTGTGACATAGCATAATTAATCATAATATCATTACCTTTACTTATTAGAGAACGTTAAAAGCCCAGCTGCTGGTAGTCCTCACACTGAAAGCCTATTAATATGAAACGGTTCTAATAGGCCTGTTTTACGACAAGCACTTGAAAGAATTTCAAAATATATACACATTCAAAAATATCTCCAATGCTACGCAACATGGCTTGTATCTCAGGAAATGAATATTTATTTCCTGAAATATTATCACGAAAAGACTAACAACCATTTTCTCTGGAAAGAAGGACAATGTCGTAAAGAGTGGTCCGATGCTTTCAGTTACCAGCAGATGCAACCCCTTCACGTGGTGAACCTCGAATATTTCAATTTTACTGGTACTAAATCTTAATCTCTAACTCATTTCAGTCGTACTGTTTGCTCCTCCTAGCGTCATGGGTTCAGTAATATCCACAAGTCGTTGATGCGAGAACATACAAAAAAACTGAACAATTATCCATAATATATCACCTAAATCTAGCAATCACTGACTAATGGAGCGCCTGAACAGGCCACCTTTATTGCTCACTATCGTTACTATGCCTCACTGGCTTGAATATTAGCTGTGTCTGGATGGATTGAATACAAAACTGGCGGAGAGAAAGGGCACATTAATAGCTCACCTTAAAAAAAGTGCCACCATCGTAAACTAACATTGAAACATCATGAGGGGACCTACTTGTAGAAATGAGATGAACTGTGTAATGAAGTCGGTTTTGAAGTATCTAGAAATTTAATTTCAACTGTTGTGTATTTTTCATGTATAAAAGCATAAGTAAATTGCTTCAACCCAAGGCACCTATGTCCTCTTCGTCATTTTTGTGAGATTTCTCCTATGCATAACAATGTAACAGCTCTAACTCTAAAACTATATTTTAGAAATTTTAGAAATAAAAGTTCTCCAAGCTACTGGATCTTACTCATTTAACTTATTTCTTGAAATATTGCATATAGGTTTTAAATTCAAACAAGGATTGTATTCACTTCCCCGAAATTACTTGTGTGACTCAATTACTACGTTGCTAACGTTCTGATAAATTTATGGCTTCGATGTTTAGATGTTTACCTTTATACGTATACCCACTGAAGTGGATGATTTACTAAGGAAAACAAGAGCACCGACCATTTCCATTTCTCGAATGTACAATGCAGCGATAAATTTAGATAGATCGCTACAGATTGCAGTGGTTATTCCACTTTATTAATGTAACTGAGGAAACCACCGTCGATATCAGACTGTTCTCGCTGTCACTTCGACTCAAGACAACGAGGTTGTGCCATGAGACGACTCTAGACGATTCTGAATAGGCAATTAGGCATCGTGCTTTTAATATTAACGCGCGCTGGCTGTAAATTTCCGGGAGAGAACAGAAATATCCCAATTAGTCGGCAAGCGGTCCGCAGAACAAGGGCCCCTTGTTGCTGCCTCCGCGTGGCTTCCAGTGTAGCCACCGCTGCCTGTTAGTTTGCCCCGTCTCATCCCGGACTGACAACGACGGAAATTGCTGCTAACCAAGACTGAAGCGAAACATCCGACCAAGACTTTGTCACTGCACACCGTCAAACCAATGTTAAGTAACATAGTTTTCAGATTTTGCCTGTTTCAAATTACTGGATTCCCTTACTCGACTGAGAGTGTGGCACAATAGTAACACGCTGGATTTGTATTCGGAAGGACGGTGATTTAAACTCCTTGTAGATATCCTGATTTAGATATTACGTAGTTCCCATAAATCTTTCAAAGGCAATGCCGGGAAGGTTCCCATGAAACTGCTCGGCCGATTTCCTTCTTCATGGTTCTTGAATCCGAGCTTATGCTCTGCCCCTAATGACGTCATGATCGAATGTTCGTTAAACTCAAATTTTCTTTTCCCTTCCTTTCGTTACAAGTTGCACTACGGCAGAACGACGTTCTCCAATTATTCGTAACACAATTATCTTTACTTAGTAATGCACTTTAACAATTCATGGCTTACGGCTATGTGGACAGGTTTAATATAATCTACTCCTTAAAGAGGTATCTCCAATCACAGCCAAACGAAACACAATACACTTTATCCGTATCTCACAATGCTTGTATTTAGCCTATCGTACAATGTAATCATTTTTCTGAGACATGAAATAGTGAGTCAAAGTCAGATCAAAGCACTGGCTTTAGTTAGTATGATGAATGTCGTAAAGTAATTACAAAGCATGTGGTTCTGCTTTCTTGTCGAAAGTTCAGCAAGTTTCCACGATATGATTGTATGGAAAGTTATGAAGGAAAGACGACATTTACACTTGTGTTCTACTCTCAACGATTTTCGAGAAACATACTGTTAATTATTATGATGTCTACCGTGTTGACGTTGGTTTAAGAATCATAAAAGATGGTTATATACGTGAAAGAGGTATGAAGATACCAGAAGATTTCAGATTGATTATATAACGATAAGACAGAGATTTAGGAACCAGGCTTTAAACTGTAAGACTTTTCCTGGGGAAATGTGAACTCTTACCACAATTTATTGGTTATGAACTGTAGATTGAAACTGAAGAAACAGCAAAAAATAGGAATTTAAGGAGATGAGACCTGGATAAATTGACAGAACCAGAGGCTGTAGAGAGTTTCAAAGACTGCATTAGGGAAAGATTGACAAGTACAGCGGAAAGGAATACAGCAGAAAAAGAATTGGTAGCTTTGAGAGATGAAATAGTGAAGGCAGAATAGGATCAAGTAGGTAAAAAGACGAGG
Source organism: Schistocerca cancellata (assembly GCF_023864275.1). Taxonomy (NCBI): domain Eukaryota; kingdom Metazoa; phylum Arthropoda; class Insecta; order Orthoptera; family Acrididae; genus Schistocerca; species Schistocerca cancellata. The sequence continues at coordinate 394,753,594 of NC_064629.1, forward strand.
GCTAGTGGGAATCGTTGGCTAATACAAGAGGTATTGAGTTTAAATGATGAAAGGAGAAAATATTTTAAAAATGCAGTAAATGAAGTAGGCGAAAAGGAATACAAACGTCTCAAAAATGAGAGCGACAGGAAGGGCAAAAGGGCTAAGCAGGAATGGCTAGAGGACACATCTAAGGATGTAGAAGCATAGATCACTAGGGCTAAGATAGGTGCCACCTACAAGAAGAGTCAAGAGACCTTTGGAGAAAAGAGAAGCACCTCTATGAATGGAAAACCAGTCCTAAGCAAAGAAGGGAAAGCAGAAACGTGGAAGGAGTATATAGAGGGTCTATATAAGGTCGATGTACTTGAGGACAATATTATGGAAATGAGAGAGGACGTAGATGAAGAGGAGATGGGAGATATGATGCTGCGTGAAGAATTTGACAGATCATTGAAAGACCTAAGTTGAAACAGAGCCCTGGGAGTGGAAAGCATTCCGCTAGAACTACAGATAGTCATGGGAGAGACAGCAATGACAAAACTCTTCTGTCTGGTGAGCAACATATATAAGAAGAATATAAGGATTCCCATTCCAAAAGGAAGCAGGTGCTGACAGGTGTGAAAATTACCGAACTATCAGTTAATAAGTCACTGTTGCAAAATATTTACACGAAGTCCTTACAGGCGAGTGGAAAACTGGTAGAAACCGACCTCGGGACAGACGTGAGGCAATACTGACCCTACGAATTACCTTAGAAGACGGGTTAAGGAAAGGCAATCCTACATTTTCAGTATTTGTAGACTTAGAGAAAGCTTTTGACAGTGTTGACTTGAATACTCTCTTTCAAATTCTGAAGGTGGCAGGGGTAAAATACAGGGAGCGAAAGGCTACTTACAATTTTTACGGAAACTAAATGGCAATCACAAGTGTCGATGGGAACTAAAGGGATTCAATGGTTTAGCAGAGAGTGACACAGGGCTGTACCCTATTCTCGATGTTATTTAATCTATATTGAGCAAGTAGTAAAGGAAACATAAGAAAAATTTGGAGTAGGGATTAAAATCCAGCGAGAAGAAATGAAAACCGTGAGGTTTGCCGATGACATTGCAATTCTTTCAGAGACAGCAAAGGACTTGGAAGAGTGGCTGAACGGAATCGACAGTGTCTTGAAAGGATGATATAAGATGAACGTCAACAAAAGCAAGACGAGGATAATGGAATGTAGTCTAATTAAATCAGGTGCCGCCGAGAGAACTAGATTAGGAAAAGAGACTAAGTAGTAGATGAGTTTTGCTGTTGGGGCAGCAAAATAGTTGATGATGGCCGAAGTAGAAAGGATATTGAATGTAGACTGGCGATGGCAAGGAAAGCGTTTCTGAAGAAGCGAAATTTGTTAACATCGTTTCTAGATTTAAGTGGCTGGAAGTCCGTTCTGAAAGTATTTGTATGGACTGTAGCCGTGTATGGAAGTGAAACATGGACAATAAACAGTTTAGAGAAGAAGAGTATAGAGGCTTCTGAAATGTGGTGCTACAGAAGAATGCTAAAGGTTAAATGGGTAGATCACGTAACTAATGAGGAGGTACAGATTAAAATTGGGGAGAAGAGTACTGTGTGGCTAAACTTGACTACAAAAAGAGAGAGGTTCGTAGGACACGTTTTGACGCATCAAGGGATCACCAATTTAGTATTGGAGGGAAGCGTGGAGGGTAAAAATCGTAGAGGGGGACCAAGAGATTCAACAGGATGTAGGTTGCAGTAGTTATTCGGAGATGCAGAGGATTCCACAGGATAGAGTAGAATGGAGAGCTGCATCAAACCTGTCTTTAGACTGAAGACCACAACAAACAACAACCGTGTCGATCACGTGAGTCTGTCTACTTGGTTTCAGTTCCTGTGGTTTGACTAAATATACACTGTCCAGTGACATTAATGTGTAGTCAAAATATACACTGTCAAAAACCTGAATAACCACCTTATGCAGGCAGCGTGGGTCGCTGCGAGACGTGCAGGAATAGAGTCAATGGCGTTCTGGAAGGGCAGTACGGTAAACTCATCCTGGCGCTCTTCGAACTACGCACTTACACTGTGAGCTACGCGACACGTTACATGGTCCTGCTGGTAGGTGCCATCATGCTAAGGAGAAACAAGCTCCATTTAGTGGTGGACATGGCCCTTAAGGTTACAGGCGTATATGTCGTGATCCATTTTGCCATTCCGAATAACGAGGTGATCCAGGGAATGCCACGTAAGCATTCCGCAGGCCATAACGCTCCCTCCTCTGACCTGGATCCTTCCGCCGATTGTTGCTGAGTGTTTTCTTTCAGACGTTTCACGTCGAACATACCAATGGCTATCGGTCCGATGGAGCATAAAAGTGATTCCGAAAAGACCAGTTGTCCTCACTCAGTGGACGTCTGGATATGGTTCTGCCGTGCAAATTCAAGCTTTCTCCTCCGATGAACAGCAGATAGTATGGGTGAGTGAACCAGGCCCACACACAGCAATGTTCGCTCAAAAATCGTTCAGGAGACACTATTGGTAACCGCTTGATTCGTCTGGGAAATCAGTTGCTACAAAGCTGCACATCTATTTGTCTGTAAACATCTCTGCAGCCTCTGCTTACCGCTGTCGTCTGTAGCCCTTGGTGCCAGCCAAAGTGACCGAGCGGTTCTAGGCGCTTCAGTCTGGAACCGCGCCACCGCTACGACCGTAGGTTCGAATCCTGCCTCGGGCATGGACGTGTGTGATGTCGTTATGGTAGTTAAGTTTAAGTAGTTCTAAGTTCTAGGGGACTGATGACCTCAGATGTTAAGTCCGATAGTGCTCAGAGCCATTTGAACCATTTTGAACCATTTGTATCCCTTGGTGTACCACAGTTGGTGGTTTTGTATATAGCACCATTTTGTCATGCACGGTATACTTTAACCTCTGCGGCATGCGAACAGTTTACATACTTAGCCGTTTTTGATTTCTTCCCACCCTTTGGTCAGTGGCAGCTGGGTAAAAATGACGATCTGCTACTCATTAGCGAGAGCAGATTGTTGGACGCCACTAACTGGGCAATTGTATCGAAAAATAATATTGTAAAAACTATATACAAAAGAACATTCCGTAGTGCTGGTCCGACATCTAATGACTCATGGCAAGACATAATCGAGAACGAGAAATTCTTTCCAGTGTGCGAATGGCGATAGCGCTGGTTTGTTTCGTTAGGTGCCTCTAAACCCGGACTGAATAAGACAATTAGCAACAGTTACGTAGGAATGCTTGTTTTTGTGTCACATCTTGTGACCTTGAACCTTTTGACCTGCCAGAATAGCGAACTAAAATCAAGATTTTGTCAAAAATTTTCATAGATGATGAGATGTGATTTTTTGCTTAGCGTAGAAGCGAGAAAGCAAGCAATAGCCGTAGTGGAAAACCGTTCCATCACCAAAATGAAGCAGGACGTTGTGGCCGAACGGTTCTAGGCACTTCAGCCTGGAACCGCGCGACCGCTAAGGTCGCAGGTTCGAATCCTGCCTCGGGCATGGATGTGTGTGATGTCCTTAGGTTAGTAAGGTTTAAGTAGTTCTAAGTTCTAGGGGACTAATAACCTCAGATGTTAAGTCCCTTGGACCTCAGAGCCATTTCAACCATTTCAACCAAAATGAAACAAAGGTAAACAGGGGAGAAAGAACATGAAAAATGAGGTGGTTTGCTTATTGTCATGTAGAGGAGGATCAGATATGAACTTGCCCTCCAGTGAACCAGAGCTACCCACTTAAACACTGAGTAAGTGGCAAAAAGAGGAGTGGCAGATTTCAGTAGAAAAACGAGGTTCTGCTTCCTTTATCTCCACTCCGGCCTCTAATTGATTTATTTTGTCACTACATTCAAGGTAAAAATTTAGACTTGAGCACTTCATTCCAACATGAAATATCCTGATCAAAGCACTTCTGTTGCTATTATTATTATCTTCTACAGTAGTAAAATGAATTTAAATCTCTTATGGAAATATTAAAATTTGTGCTAGACAGCGATTGGAACCGGATTTTCTTGGGTATCGCGAATCTGCTACTAATCTACAACAGAGTAATGGAATGTTTCGGATCCTGTTTTGCATTACTATTTAGCTGAGAGACTGGAAAAGCGGTTTTCGATTGAGCCACACGAACTGACGCACACACACACACACACACACACACACACACACACACACACACTCATGCAACACAGTATGTGTTTCACGACCACGTGGACACTCTTGCCGACTGTGGCAGTCACTAGGCGCTTGTAAAAGGTTAAACACACAGAAATGATTGGCATCTGTTTTTTTATTGCATCCATTTTTGTGACTTACATCGGTTGAATAATGAAATTACTACCGCAGTGTGCGGAAACTAAATTACGTGCGCACGTCAAATCTGTATTACTTCTCTGTCGATCAGGATAAGCATTAAATTCACTTAGCATACTGTTGCAGTGGAAAATGATTATATTACTTCCATTCAGAAAGAAGAAATAGTAAATGTAATGTATTGATAAACGACAAGTAAATGTCTGAACTTCTGTGCAGGTATTACATGAGCAACAAACTGTGCCGTTACTCGTGCACTATTTTCGTACAGACTGACAGGACTATTAACTGAAAAAACTTGTGCTTTATGCGAGGCGCGTTTCTGAACAGAAATCGAGCTCATTACTAGCCACGCAGCTTCCTAGCTTGGAAACACGCCGAGGTAATTACTGCCACATGTGAGGTTCTTCTCTGCCGGCAAGCGCCTAATGAGCGACCGACACCCTCCATGTATCTCCCAGAAAATATTACCTCCAATTCAAATGGAAGTTAGCGTGTTGGAATTCCGACAGTTACGAAGAGGCAACTAGATTACAAGAGCAGCTAAGCCTACTCCCTAAAAATCCCAATCATCTACAATGCCTGACAGGAAAAGGGAAGTACCCACAGGTAGAGCAAACGAAATGAAACTTCACAGATTGATAAGGTATGTGACATTATCTTAGTGTTTACAAACTTTAATCAGATTTAGAAGGAACAGCGTTGTATGGGACAACTTATCAGTATGACGTTGCACCCACTCTGGCTTGGATTATTGCGCTGACTCGTAGGAAATGATGTCATAAAGCCGTTGTACTATCAGCTGAGGTCAGCTGACCCACAAATGTAGTAACTGATCCATGAAATACTGAACACTGGTACGGGTACGATGTTGGCATTTGGTCTTCTCCCACACATTTTCTCTCAGAGTAAGATCTGGTAATCTTTTTTGGAGCGGAATTGCCTCAACATCAGGCAGGCAGTTCATGGAGACACTAACCACGAGTGGACGAGCACTGCAATAACACGACGACAGTGTCACCCAGTATGTTACACTAGAACGTATCGTTGCGCTGTTAGTGTTTCCACGTTGAGTATCAGCTGTGACCCTTAATCGTACCAGAAGTATTAGCATATCATGGCGCCCATAGTGAAACCGGTCTGTGTCTTCTATGCATTGGAAGAATGGGACTTCTCACCAGATTAGCGCCATACTGGGTTAGTGGGGAGATGCGTTTCATCACTGAACACAGACAGCATTCCTTGCTTCCCAATCATGGAATCGCTCGAAACGCAGAGGAATGTTTAGTAGTTTTAGTGGCAGGCTACCCACAGGACGGTGATTCCCTAGTCAGGCAGCTACTAGTCTCTGATCAATAGTGCGGGGTGACACGTAACATATCAGGAATCTATCACTATTTATCCTGGGCCGGCATGTTGACTGTGTGTCAATAGACCGCTTTCTTCGAGGTAATTCATAATGTTCGAACACAATATATGTTCCAAAATCCTACTGCATATCGACGTTAACGATATGGGCTTGTAATTTAGTGGTTTACTACTACTACTTTCTTGAATATTGGTGTGACCTGTGCAACTTTCCAGTCTTTGGGTACGGATCTTTGGCCGAGCGAACGGTGGTGTATTTCCGTTGTCATTCACAGAGAAAAATTAACATCTGTCATTGTTCACGCCCTTATATACTCCACCAAGCCTGGTATCAACGCTAAACATGAAGGACACTAATGCACACTTGTAGCAATTCTGCCTGTGACAGAGAATTGCAACTTTAATCATTAAAATGTTCGCCGATGGTGTGTACATGAATGAAATTCTACTGGTATCTGACACGTCTTGTGAGTGCTTCACTTTCTTTCTCATGTAATGTACCTAGAAGGTATTTTCATCTTCAAGGTGTCTAAAACAAAATTCTTCGTACTCACTGTGTAAAAAACGATAATACTGTTTAGTCCGTCTACTCAGCTGAGTGGTAGCGTGCTTGCCTACCATGCAGCGGGACCGTGTTGGATTCCCGGCCGGGTTGGAGAGTTTACCCTGGGTGTTGTGTTTTCCTCATCATCATTTCATCATCACCGACGCGCAATTCGCCCAATGTGGCGTCACTTGAAATAAGACTTGCATCCGCCGGCCGAACTTCCCCGGACGGGGCCTCCCGACCATCCGCGCCACACGACAATTTCATTTTTTACTACCATTTAAACACATGAATATCGCTTCCTCGTACCTCCAACAGCAGCACCCAGTCTCATAGTGTGTCATTACTTACATCTTGGTTTTACTTTCTCACAAGATGCCAGCAGAAGAGATCATCATTGATGTTTCGCGTAGCATGTGCGTAACTACATGAAAGCAAAGTTCTATTGGATATAGGAGTCCCGTGTCAATAAATCATTTTACATTGTGATTAGTGCAGTGTCTCCAACATAATAATTCAACGAGAAAGTAATAAAAAAGCTGTACACTTCACAGTGAAAATATATAATATCCGTTCCCTGCAACTTTGACTTCACACTAGTCATGTCGCAGGCAAATATCACATCATACACAGAAGTTTCTCTTCTGTCTCTTTCTGAAGAGTGGATTTTGTCACTCTCAGTGTCTCCATATGATATGGAGCTGAATGCAAGAAAGAATCGTTTGTTGCAACTAAAGAAAAATAGATTGGAAAAATTGAACCACACTTTGAGATGATCGGAAAAACATTTACAAATACTAATAACAGTAGCAACTGGGAATAGAATTAAATGTGAGGCGAAAATATAAGAGACATTCAAAGAAAACCAAACACGAACCACATGGGGGCCACGGAATGATTCCATTCAAAAGAAATCACCACAAGCATTAAGACATTTATCGCACTGGGAAACGAGACGACCAATGCCTGTTTCGTAGAACGCAGTCGGCCTGTGACAAATACACAACCGTAGCCCCTCTCGCACTTCTTTGTCCGACAGAAACCGATTTCCTTGAATATCTTTCTTCAGGTCGCCAAAGATGTGAAAACCACGCAGTGAACGATCCAGGCTGTACGGAGGATGTTAGATTGTTTCTCAACCAAATCGTCAGATTGGTAGCATTCCTGGGCGTTTTGATTTTATGGCGTGTCGTAATTTCTACAAACTGTCTTCGTAGCGCTGTACATTGACTGTCGTTAGACGTTCTAGGAACTTGACAAGCAGAAGGACACTGAAGTCGAAGAAGAACGTCGTCATGACCTTATGTGGAGCCACCATTTCGAGCCCGAGGGAAAACGGCAAAGCCAACAGTAGAAACATCCAACATGTCCCCCGCCAAATACACTCCAGGAAATGGTAAAAATAACACATTGTACCGGTGTGTCAGACCCACCATACTTGCTCCGGACACTGCGAGAGGGCTGTACAAGCAATGATCACACGCACGGCACAGCGGACACACCAGGAACCGCGGTGTTGGCCGTCGAATGGCGCTAGCTGCGCAGCATTTGTGCACCGCCGCCGTCAGTGTCAGCCAGTTTGCCGTGGCATACGGAGCTCCATCGTAGTCTTTAACACTGGTAGCATGCCGCGACAGCGTGGACGTGAACCGTATGTGCAGTTGACGGACTTTGAGTGAGGGCGTATAGTGGGCATGCGGGAGGCCGGGTGGACGTACCGCAGAATTGCTCAACACGTGGGGCGTGAGGTCTCCACAGTACATCGATGTTGTCGCCAGTGGTCGGCGGAAGGTGCACGTGCCCGTCGACCTGGGACCGGACCGCAGCGACGCACGGATGCACGCCAAGACCGTAGGATCCTACGCAGTGCCGTAGGGGACCGCACCGCCACTTCCCAGCAAATTAGGGACACTGTTGCTGCTGGGGTATCGGCGAGGACCATTCGCAACCGTCTCCATGAAGCTGGGCTACGGTCCCGCACACCGTTAGGCCGTCTTCCGCTCACGCCCCAACATCGTGCAGCCCGCCTCCAGTGGTGTCGCGACAGGCGTGAATGGAGGGACGAATGGAGACGTGTCGTCTTCAGCGATGAGAGTCGCTTCTGCCTTGGTGCCAATGATGGTCGTATGCGTGTTTGGCGCCGTGCAGGTGAGCGCCACAATCAGGACTGCATACGACCGAGGCACACAGGGCCAACACCCGGCATCATGGTGTGGGGAGCGATCTCCTACACTGGCCGTACACCACTGGTGATCGTCGAGGGGACACTGAATAGTGCACGGTACATCCAAACCGTCATCGAACCCATCGTTCTACCATTCCTAGACCGGCAAGGGAACTTGCTGTTCCAACAGGACAATGCACGTCCGCATGTATCCCGTGCCACCCAACGTGCTCTAGAAGGTGTAAGTCAACTACCCTGGCCAGCAAGATCTCCGGATCTGTCCCCCATTGAGCATGTTTGGGACTGGATGAAGCGTCGTCTCACGCGGTCTGCACGTCCAGCACGAACGCTGGTCCAACTGAGGCGCCAGGTGGAAATGGCATGGCAAGCCGTTCCACAGGACTACATCCAGCATCTCTACGATCGTCTCCATGGGAGAATAGCAGCCCGCATTGCTGCGAAAGGTGGATATACACTGTACTAGTGCCGACATTGTGCATGCTCTGTTGCCTGTGTCTATGTGCCTGTGGTTCTGTCAGTGTGATCATGTGATGTATCTGACCCCAAGAATGTGTCAATAAAGTTTCCCCTTCCTGGGACAATGAATTCACGGTGTTCTTATTTCAATTTCCAGGAGTGTAAATCCAAAGCTGTTCACCCAAGTTCCTATTGCTCTCACACTACTATCGGAGGAAGCCTACGCTTCAGCTATTTGGTTGGGAAATAATGCAACATTCTCTGTAGAGCCCGAATTGTTCACTGTATGATTTTCACATATTTGGCTACCTGAAGAAATACATGCTTGGAAGTCGGTTTCAGTCGGGAGAGGAAATGCAAGAGTGGGTGCGATTGTGTACCCGTCAGCGGCCGACCACGTTCTACAACACGGTCGTCTCGTTTCCCAGTGGGATAAATGTCTAATGCGTGTGGTGGTTAGTTTTGAATGACACCTTTCCATGGTCCCGTCGTAACAATTGTTCGCTTTTCGTTCGTCTACGCTTCATATAAGTTGTATGCACAAGCCATCCGTAGCAGCGTAAGTCTTCTTATTTCATATCCATTCATTAAGTACTTCAATAAACGCATTTCACATGTAAAATTGTCACAGCGACCTTTTCTGTAATAAATGTTATTTTGGAGAAATTACCCTCCTTACTGTGAGACCGATTCTCATTTTCTCTCTGCTAGATGCATTGGGATGAAGAATGTTACCATGTCATTAGAAAAGCCGTGAAGTGTAAGAGACATTTTCGTTTTTGATTAAAATAAATCGGTAACTCTCTACCACGACAACAGGGTAATTTTTTATGGTATAGGAACCACTTCCTGCAGTCATTGTTGAATTACCTTCTAAAACATTATAGAAGTCATCGAAAGTACTCTGTAAGAAATACTTACTTTCTGGAAGGTGAGAATGTGGTGTTAGTAAACTGTAGGAGTACCCATGGTAAGGTCGTAGACTTGGTCTCGCTTATTGAAGATACTAATGTCTGCATAGAATTAGAAACAGGAAGCTAGCTGAAATCGGAAGCCAGTAGTAGTGAAATCCTAAACTCAGAGTGGAATGGGTATCGCGAAGTTAGGCTACTCGCCAATAGGAGAGGCGCATTTATTACCGTTAAGACTTCTGTAATATTTAGTGAGATTATTTCAAAAATTGAGTGTTCATTAATGTGGGTGAATGTAATTATCAAAAGTGGACAAAATAAGATAATCATATGCTTTCATAGACCACTTACCGCAGGATTCATAGTAGTAGAGTGCTTTAGAGAAAATTTTGAGAGTATCGTGACTAAGTTTCTTGATTAAACTAGTTAATTTGCCAGCTATGCAATGGCAAAATCGTATGATTGAATTTGGTAAGAGAGAGAGAGGGATTCTTGTGAGTTTGTTCTGAATGCACTGTCTGAAAATTACTTTGATCAGACAGTTAGAGGTCCGACTCATGACGGCAAAGCCTGACACCTTTACAATCACTTAACACAGAGGAGCACCTCAGATATCGTAACACTGTTAGAGCATTATTGACTGCAGGTGTTAAAAGGAATGTTAAGAAAAGTAGGAAAATGTTTTAGCTTAGTGCAGATTATGTGAGTAGTGAGGATAAAATATTCTGCTCTGAAGACGAAGATGTGCGGCATAAACGGACGAAATTAAAAATCATTGTTCAATATGCCCTAGATCATTATATCCCGAAAGATCTTTTTGGGGTGGAGAAGACCAAACATGGTTCAATAGCTGTCTCAGAAAGCAAAGAGGGCTTCATAACAGATTTGAGCGAGTCAAAGCCTACTTCACAAATAAAAGTTAAACGAAGGGAAAATGAGGGTACGCAGAACAATGCTACAAGCTTTCACAGAATTTGATAGTAAAATTTTGACAAACGAACTGAGCAGATATCCTAAGAAGTTTGATCCTTCCTAAAGTCAAAAAGCTGGCTTAAATATTCTATGCAGAACGTAATGACCATGTTGGCATGGAAACGACAGGCGACAGAGAGAAAACTAAAATGCTGAATTTGGTATTCCGAAACTGATTGACTCTGAAAGATCTTAGTACCTTCTTTTAAGGGTTGCCCGAACACTGAAATGGCAGATACTGAGATACGTGATCGCTGAATGCAGAATCAACGACAGACAATCCAAAGCGGCAAAGCTTCAGGCCTGTGAAATTCTACAGAGTTTTTGAAGAATTACTGGCTCGACTTCTAGCAGCAGTTTATCATAGGTCGCTAGAGAACAAAGAGAATCAATCGACATGGATATAGCGCTTATCACTCTGGTTTTCCAGAAGCCTGGTCGGACAGATGCGTGACATCTTAGACTTACATCGCTATCGCAAGTCTGTTGTAGAACCATGGAATCTGTTTTATGCTCACGCATTGTAACGTTTATGGAGAACAAAAATCTCGGCTATAGACTTTAGAATTATTTCCGTAAGCAGAGATCAAGAAAAACTTTGTTCGCTGTGTTCGTCTGTGAAACCTAGAACGCCGTAGACATTGGCGTCCAGGTTGATGCCGTGCTCCTTGACTTCCGGAAGGCTTCGACACAGTTCCACACCGTCATTTAGTGAAAATGTTTCTAGCTTATTGAGTATCGGACTGGATGCAGGACTGCTTAGCAGATCAGACACAACACGTTGTTAGTGTGGCGAGATTTCGAAAGCACACCAATTTAGCGTTTATAAGTCCGTTAGTGTTCATAGTATATACAGAGTGCATTTCTTACGAGTAGTAAGGTACATTTTATCTGGTGTTTCGGTAGATATTTGTAGACTTGTTCTTGTAATGTCTAGCTGAAGTCAGTCCAAACAAATTCCGCTCATCATGACTTTCATGCGACGCCAAATGTTGATGGAAAGCGTCGGTTTGTTTCCCATTACAAACAAAATTATATTTAAGGTGGAATTTTACGTTGCCATTCGACACAGCGGCCCCTAATTAGTCTATTGCAATATCCGTTTGACCGATATGTATTAACAGGGCGAGTAAAACAGGAGGAATGACGCAGAAGCGTGCTCTTCAGTCGCTGCTGGAGTGCTGATTATTCCTCGTGTTGCTGATAGTACATAACGGTAAAATGAATATCGCACTAAACTAATCTGATAGCTGCAGTCATGGACTGTGCGGCTGGTCCCAGCGGAGGTTCGAGTCCTCCCTCGGGCATGGGTGTGTGTGTTTGTCCTTAGGATAATTTAGGTTAAGTAGTGTGTAAGCTAAGGGACTGATGACCTTAGCAGTTAAGGCCCATAAAATTTCACACACATTTGAACATTTCTTAAATCTGATAGCGCTCTATGGAATGGCACGTGCCATCCTAATTTAAAAAATAATTTTGTTTGAAACAGAAAACAAACCGATGCATTCCGTCGACGGTGGCTGTCGTATGAGGGGGTGGGAGGGGAGGGGGGTGTTTGATTTGGGGTGAGGAGGCTAAACTGTGAAGTCATCTGTCTCATCGGATTAAGGAAGGATATCGGCCGTGCCCTTTCAAAGGAATCATCCCGGCATTTGCCTCAAGAGATTTAGGGAAATCACGGAAAATCTAAATTAGAATCGCCGGACGCGCGATTGAACCGTCGCCTTCCCGAATGCGAGTCCACTGTGGTAACCATTGCGCCACCTCACTCAGTATCGTCGTATGAAATAAGTGATGAGAAGAATTTGTTTCGGGCTGAGACCAGCTACATGTTGCAAAAACGAAATGGCCAATAGCTGCCGAAACACAAGAGAAAATGCGGCTGAAGTACTATTCGAGAGACACCCTGTATAAATGATGTAGTTCTAGAGGACAAAGCTGGAAACTTTACAAACTTTTAATATTTTGACTCTTTTATTGCCAAACTGTAGTAGTATTCATTTTTATCACAATTACAAAAATTTTACAGTAGTGACAATGTGGAGAATCATGGACCTAACAATGGTGTGCATAATATAATTACAATACAAAATTAATCCTGTGGGACAGTGTTGTAATTTATAAGAAAACAATATAAAAGAAAATACAACCAAATGAGGACAACCTTCCGGTAGTATAATACAAGAACGACGACCACTCTAAACATCAGAAAATAATCGACGTCCTGCCAAAATTGTGGCATGTCTTCTTGGAATAGAGTTTTGTTCAATTGTCCACTTCGAGATTCAGATCACTGTCCACCAGAATCAGCTTCTCTCATCCGGTACGACTCAGTAGCAAGGGCCTCTTTGAAGACACTATTTAATGAATTAGCAAGGGTACGACGAAATCTGAATGTCTTTCCTGTACGAAAGTCCAAAAGTCAAGCGCTTCTTTGAGAGAGTCCCGAAAACACGTAGTACACTGAAATTCCTTCGATACAGTTAATCACCTGTGTCATTCACAGAAAGAGAATTTCACTCTGCAGCGGAGTGTGCGCTGATATGAAACTTCCTGGCACATTAAAACTGTGTGTCGGACCGAGACCCGAACTCGGGACCTTTGCCTTTCGCGGGCAAGTGCTCTACCTACTGAGCTACCCAAGCACGACTCACGCCCCGTCCTAACAGCTTTATTTCCACCAGTACCTCGCCTCCTACCTTCCAAACTTTACAGAAGCTCTCCTGCGAACCTAGCAGAACTAGCACTCCTGAAAGAAAGGATATTGCGGAGACATGGCTTAGCCACAGCCTGGGGGATGTTTCCAGAATGAGAATGGCATTGAATGATGATGGCATTGAAACAGAGAATGACACGCGTAGAGCTGAACTACTAAACACCTTTTTCCAAAGCTGTTTCACAGAGGAAGACCGCACTGCAGTTCTTTCTCTAAATCCTCGCACAGACGAAAAAAATGGCTGACATCGAAATAAGTGTCCAACGAATAGAAAAGCAACTGGAATCACTCAACAGAGGAAAGTCCACTGGACCTGACGGGATACCAATTCGATCCTACACAGAGTATCTCTTACGTCGATCTGTTGTAGAATTGTAGAACATGTTTTTTGCTCGCATATCATGTCGTTTTTGGAAACCCAGAATCTACTCTGTAGGAATCAACATGGATTCCGGAAACAGGGATCGTGTGAGACCCAACTCGCTTTATTTGTTCATGAGACCCAGAAAATACTTGATACAGACTCCCAAGTAGATGCTATTTTCCTTGACTTCCGGAAGGCCTTCGATACAATTCCGCACTGTCGCCTGTTAAACAAAGTAAGAGCCTACGGAATAACAGACCAGCTGTGTGGCTGGACTGAAGAGTTTTTAGCAAACAGAAGACAGCATGTTGTTATCAATGGAGAGACGTCTACAGACGTTAAAGTAACCTCTGGCGTGCCCCAGGGGAGTGTTATGAGACCATTGTTTTTGACAATATATATAAATGGCCTAGTAGATAGTGTCGGAAGTTCCATGCGGCTTTTCGCGGATGATGCTGTAGTATACAGAGAAGTTGCAGCATTAGAAAATTGTAGCGAAATGCAGGAGGATCTGCAGCGGAGAGGCACTTGGTGCAGGGAGTGACAACTGACCCTTAACATAGACAAATGTAATGTATTGCGAATACATAGAAAGAAGGATCCTTTATTGTATGATTATATGATAGCGGAACAAACACTGGTAACAGTTACTTCTGTAAAATATTTGGGAGTATGCGTGCGGAACGATTTGAAGTGGAATGTTCATATAAAATTAATTGATGGTAAGGCGGGTACCAGGTTGAGATTCATTGGGAAAGTCCTTAGAAAATGTAGTCCATCAACATAGGAGGTGGCCTACAAAACACTCGTTCGACCTATACTTGAGTATTGCTCATCAGTGTGGGATCCGTACCAGATCGGGTTGACGGAGAAGATAGAGAAGATCCAAAGAAGAGCGGCGCGTTTCGTCACAGAGTTATTTGGTAACCGTGATAGCGTTACGGATATGTTTAGCATACTCAAGTGGCAGACTCTGCAAGAGAGGCGCTCTGCATCGCGGTGTAGCTTGCTCGCCAGGTTTCGAGAGGGTGCGTTTCTGGATGAGGTATCGAATATATTGCTTCCTCCTACTTATTCTTCCGAGGAGATCACGAATGTAAAATTAGAGAGATTCGAGCGCGCACGGGGGCTTTCAGACAGTCGTTCTTCCCGCGAACCATACGCTACTGGAACAGAAAAGGGATGTAATGACAGTGGCACGTAAAGTGCCCTCCGCCACACACCTTTGAGTGGCTTGCGGAGTATAAACGTAGATGTAGATGTAGAACTTCTTAATCTTGGCTGAATTTGTGCTGTCCTACGGCAGTCATTTCCTGCCTCCCTCTACCATACAAAAATCCTTGAAACGACAAAGACACGTCGGACGGTACAGAGAATTACTTCCGTTTCCAAGGAGGGTATCATTCAAAATAGAATCAAAATGTCTTCGTTGTGGCATTGCTTTGTAAAATTCGGAAAAAGGGTAAGCGCTACTATTTTTCGTTATCTTTGAGTGACATTCCTGTTCAGGCAGTTAGTATACGTTTCAAACAAAGAGTGTCACAAGCCCTTACGGACAGAATTACACAGATAGCAGAGGATCGGTAGCTGAGTATTTTGAGATTAGAAGCTATTTTCGGAAAGCTACGTATAGTACGTCTGCGTAAAATGCCATACTTTCTGATTCTACATGAAGTTATGATGGGTATTTCGAGATTTTAGAAACGAAGTTAATCACAGCTGTTCGGCAAGTTTCCTTCAAAGTGAATAACGATTTGTATGACAAAATCATAACTGTCATGTCCCGAAGTGATTTTTTTAGAGCTTGCAGTAGTAGACATCTCACCCCGAAGATCAGTCTAAGATTGTAAAATAAAATTTGACAATATCACCAGTTTTATTATGTATTTTACTCTCAAATGTCAAAAATGTCAAATGTGTGTGAAATCTTATGGGACTTAACTGCTAAGGTCATCAGTCCCTAAGCTTACACACTAATTAACCTAAATTTTCCTAGGGACAAACACACACACCCATGCCCGAGGGAGGACTCGAACCTTCGGCGGGACCAGCCGCACAGTCTATGACTGCAGCCCCTTAGACCTTTACTCTCAAGTAATACAAAATAAAAGCTTGTATTGCAATTACCGACCGTTCCACGATTGATATTTACTGTTCTGCAGCACTGTCGTTAAACATATCTGCCTTATCTGTGCACGTTTTATAAATTAAAATTAACTTTTCTCCCTCGTTTGGTGAATGGAGGAATTTTTTTTTTGTATCAGTCTTTTTGTGTGGCACTGTTTCAAAAATCTGTAGTTTATCCTGGTCTGTCAACACAGATGCAGATTTCTATCTCCTTTTCGGGGTGCTTCCACACTTGTCATCGGTGTAATCTTTTAGAACGCAGTAAAGGTCACACACTTAGCTGCAACATTTGCGTTATACGTAATTTCTGGGCTTACATATTCATTAGGAGTGTGGGTTTCTTATTTGCCAGATCCACCAAGAACGTTGTTTCGATTAGAATGCTTCTCAGTATGTTCTAGTAATCGTCTGGAAAACAAAAATATGTAGAAGAAAAGATGTTACTAGTGTCCGTCCTACAGCAAAGAAAATATGCGTCTTTCCCGCGTATCTGGGTGAGATGCAAATTGTACTACGTGTTCCAGTGTGACGGCAAAAGTTCAGTAACCAGACACAACTATAGTTCAAGACATAGAGTACTCAATAAACACAAGGCTAGAATTGGAAAGAAATGTGTATAAATCACCGTCATTGTTTTTAAATATATCTGCGATTATTCCGTCATCGGTTATTCAATCCACTAGGAGAAACATCAAGAAACGACTATTAGCGACTGTTTCGCCACACATTTAAATACTTAAACATACTGCAGTATTTTTGCTCTCGAAAACGAAAAATATCTCTTTCAACTGCGCCTGCTGCTGGCCGCTCGGGACTTGGACTCACGCATCGATCGCAGTTTCTGGAGTGATTCTCAGATCACATTTAACGATTCTCTATCAGCTCACGGGCTGCAGTTTTATAAGATAAAATAGTAGGCCCGTATTTTCTGCCACCTCGTTCGAATGATCTTGTTGTAGTTGTACCTGCTTTTGTCTGTAAGTGGATATTTTCAATATGACAGTGAAGCACCCCATTCTGACATTATTATCCATAGGCATACTAACAACAATAATTCTCGTCGTTGGATGGAGTCGAATGATTTGTCCCATGACCATCGTTCTCACAATAATCTCTTGCACAATGTTATTTCTATAACTAAATCTGCACAGATACTCCGCAAGCCACGGTACTGCGCCAAGCGGAGGGCACTCTCTACGACTACTTGTGGGGTAATTTCTCGTATCTTATCGTCGTGGTCCTCAAGCGCAATAAATGATGGCGCCAGTAAAATCAAATGCCGGTTCTCTAAATTCCCCAACAGTGTTGCTTGAGAAGAACGTCGCCTTCCGCCAGGGATTCTCACATGGGTAAAATCAAATCGGTGGTAAATGAAAACCGGCGGAAGGTAATTTACGGCTAGAATTTGTTGGTTGGGCCCTAGCTGTCTATGGCAATGTACATCACATACAAGGGATATTTCAGAGAACGGGCCAAAACCTTAGACGTTGTTTCAAAGCAAGCAATGAGACTGGTGGTCGTCACTTTGAACAATTTCTTTGAGCTTAGACTTTTTCCGTAAGGCATAAATTATTAATGTCAACAAAAAAACTACATAATCGTTCCCAACCATGAGCTGACCATCAGCTTATTTCAGTTTAAGATTTTTTTAAACATCTATAATGCGTATAAATTTGAGTCTAAAGGTTTGGGATCCCTTATGCACATACATGGATTTCTGTTCATGGGAAAATCTTGGCTGTTTAAGGTGATTACTCTACTTCTGTCTTTCCATATTTCCATTTATGTTCAACTTCTGGACACGCATTTAGAAACCGTCCTCTATGGATGAACATGGTGCAGTAACAATTCAAATGGGTGTTACGATAAGTGAAGTAAACGAAATTACTCCTAATGGGCACAGTTCTCTCCATAGATAACGTAAAACACTGTGAGGTGTGTTTCCGGAGATTACTTCCTACTGGAGAGGATTGTTAACTGTTCTAAGAGATTCCATTTTGTTGTGCAGTTTGCAGACATAGTGCTTGATTGCGTTATTTCACCTAGAGAATTTATTTACTTTGTAATATGATTGTGCTAAAATATTTGCTGGTATAAGAGCAAGTGGTCTTCACAAAGATGTAGATGGTGTTGACTGGAGAATTTCTTTTTTTTTTCAGAAGGATGATTGGCATCTTACCAACAAAGAAGTTTCGGTGAAATAACAAATATTTACGCAGAGAAGGAAAGGGTTAATATTTATTACGTATTCAAGAGAACTAACTTTGCTGTGAGGCAGATAGTGTAGTACAAGATAATCGTAAACAGAAAAGAGTTAAAGTGAAAGCAAACAGATAAGTATTTAATTCAGTGAGCGTCAAGCAGGTATTGTGCTGCGTGTATAGAAAAGAAGTACCACGAACTTCGAACAGGCTAGTTATTTAAAGATAAAAAAGCCGAGATTTGAACCTACATTATCAAAGATTATCCGTTGTGAGCAGCGTTAGTATTTTATCTAAGACTGCAATGTAACAAAGACACCACTTTAATCCTGTGCGGATGATGTATACTGTCTAACGGGGCTTAAGGGAAGTACCTAAACTCTCAAGCTAAGTAAAGCAAGACGCGGGATTTTCGAACCCTGCCGGTTGGACGAGGCACGGTTTCGCAGCTTGGGACTGGACGCTTATTTCCGTGGTCGGAACACTCCTTCTCGTCGTACAAGAGGTGTGAAAACGCGAACGGCCGCCAGCGTCTTATTATCTCTGGCTACACGCGGCGGAAGAGCAGAAGGCTCATGAAACTCTCAGCGCTTGTTAGGGAGCCGTATGAGTGTGCATCAACGCCGTTCCTTTTTATGAGAGCCTCCGCAGGATCTTCTCTTTTTGCAGATACTTCGGTACTAAACTCACTCTCATAGTAAAAACTTCATTATGTAAGAAACCGGCTCGGGTGCTGATGTTACTTCCTGGAAATGCTATATGCCCACAGACTGCTACCACATGTGCGCCGTCAGTCACTGGTTTTACAGATAGCTACATCTGATTCGAATGCTTTCCCAGTCGAAATTTCTGTCTTTAGATAAAGATTTCAGTAGGCTGTCCCAGGTCTTCAGCGTCAGAATATACATGTGTAGAGGACGCAAAACGTGGTATTTTGAGATAATGAGCTTACAATCGGAAACGATTATATAATTTTTATTGGTACAAAAACTCACATCAAATAGGAACAGATTAAGAGCATAACAACACTTCTATGTGCCGACTGCCTGTCTCAATGTATGTTTACTAAGACACAAAATGTTCAAATTTGTGTGAATTTCTAAGGGACCAAACTGTTGAGGTAAACGGTCCCTAGACTAACACACTACTTAAACTAACTTATGCTAAGAATAACACACACACCCATGCCCGAGGGGGGACTCGAACCTCCGGTGGGAACTAAGTCACATAAAATGTCACCAAGCTCTCTCCAATACCTTTACTTCATGTTGAACTAAGAAACAGAACAGACAACTAGCACCCTACAAAACATTTACTTTTCAGATATTACTGCAGTTTTATACATCAGATACTCCATGTAACTCCGTGGGAAACGTCCACGTCATTGTTTTACAACGTATTGTAATCAACGTCGAGGCAGAAACATAAGCGGTTTTGTTTTTCTGACATGTCCTGCATGCTGCAGAATCTCCTCACAGTGGATCTATTGAAACGAAAAGTACATCTAATGTAGTGTAATCTACCGTCATTTGACTCGCACACATTGTCATTAATGACCTCTTAGTACTTCAAATATTCATTTCCGACCATTGGTTCCTGATCTCAAAATACTTACTTTATGATCTTCTATTGTCTGCCTGAATTTGATAACCACTGAAACGTCCCCTTAGAAAAATTATACATGGCTGTGCTTAAAGGGACACACAATATTCTTTTTAGCGCAACGCAATCTGACTTTCAATAATCCCTACAAAAGAATGGCCCTGACTAACATTAACCTATACCTTTCACAAATCACTTACCTCACAAAAACCTTCGTTACTCGAACTACTGCAATACAGCGAGCGCCACTACTGCCAGCTAAATAAAAGATTCAGACTACTGAAGGCATTAACAACTGATAGGCATAGTTAGCAAATGAAAGATTTTGATAGAGAACAAACAATGTATTTACCTTAATAGTGTTCAAAAGTCATAATATATATAGCTGTTCATGACATCCATTCTTACAGATGTACTGTTTCTGATGGACACTAGTCGAGATCATCCGCTCTCACAAATCCGCCATCTCACTTCCCCACATCCACCACTGCTGGCGGCTCACTTCCAACTGCGCAACGCTACGCGCTGTTAACAGTCAACTGCCCAACTACAATAGCCAACAACAATGCAAACCAGCCACAGGCTGTACACAGCACAGCAAGTGATTTTCATACAGAGCGCTACGTGGCGTTACCAATATAAAAACCTAAACAGCCTACTTACACCACAGATAAAAATGATAACAAAAGTACTTCTATATACTCATGGGCTGAGGTATTAACAGCTGGAGAGGTCACTTTTCTCGCTACAGTTATTGCTTTCATCCACTTAAGACTCTGGTTTGGGTAATGCAACTATAAAAGTGACTGTTGCCACATTTAGATTGTTAAATACACAATTTATTTATTCGTAACCGAAAGTACACTTTACGAATAAAAAATGAAAAGTAGTTGTGAGTGTTGATTATATGAAACATTTTTGTATTAATCTAGAAAAAATATCGACAATCGCCTATTGCAGCAGGAAGGTCTTCTACACATTTCCTTACCATTCAACATTGCTTAAGTGACACAAAAACGGGAGCGAAACACGTAACAATCACTCACATATCTTACTATTTCGTATGTTTTGCGGGATGTGGGCAAACGAATAGGGGAAAATAGTGCTTCTTCCAGTTTTTTTGTGGCCTCTTTGCAGTGCATATGTAGATCACGCTAGTAACTGCAAATACTGTCTTTTAAGTCGGAAAAATGCCGAACAACGTGATAGAATTTTTTTAGCAAAATCGTAATATAGAAACCATGATCAATATTCTGTATTATTCACGGCAAATCTTAATAGTATCACACATTCAGGACATAATAAGTCTCGTACCAGACAGACACTCCCACTGAGAATGGTAAGCTTCGCCGAAGCGGATTACAAGACCTTTTAAAAAATACCATTAACAGCACAAAATTACGTCAACCTGCAGGAATAAATCCTTACTTTTAATTAACATGTTAAAATTCTTTCGTTTTATCACTATTTCTGTCTTGAATTTTTAATGTTTGAATAATAGAAAGCTAGATGTACTCAAATTACATGTTTTTGTTGGTCGTCACGGGTTGCAGTACCATCTAGGTTGCAAGATATATAGAAAACGGCTATCAGTAAATAGATCCCAGATTTTATAATCACTCGATGAATTAGTTAAATACGAGTCGTCTATGTTTTGGTGCTTCAGAAACTAATTTTTGTTTTAGGACTCATCCTTGCTGTATAAAATATCTAAAAATCTGTCAGTAATTAAAGAAGATGGGGACAACTTGAAAAGGAAAGAAAAAGAATTAATTCGGCTTAGGAAATAACTTTTATTCTGCTGATTCCAGGCCCACAGCCACCACACATTATGGGAAGAATGTATAACCATTTTACTCGGTCTGGCCGAGGGGAGCAACGGTTATAGCGTAGTCTAAGCAAATAGCGCAAATTCAGCTGCCGAAAGAGGTCTGCGACACAGTCATTCTCGATCCAGTAAACTTCGAATTTGGAATATCAGTGTAACTGTTATTGGTGAAGTATAAAGAATAAATTTGTGGAAAAAATTTAAGTCCAAGAACTTGAACGCGCGTTGCATATCGTCTGCTGAAGTCCCCTTCAGCACTGCGAGGATCGGTAAACGTAAGATTTTGCTTCAAAGCACGGCCTAAATGCTCAAGGCTGTAAGCAACTAACAAATTTAACACCATAAGCTGCAATCTTATTTCCGTGATAAGGCCAGCAGAACACAAGCAAGTCGATTTTGATGGATAAAGCCACAAATGGACGACACGTAATTGCCCAGAATCTTCTCATCACCACCGAGAGCGAAGTACTTGTCGTAAGTTTGAGACCTCTGTTACTGCGAATGACAAAGATGAAAATTTGGAAACTTCGTTGTGTAAATGTGGGAAGTCGATATAAATACATTTAAACTAAGTATCAGGTGAGTACTTGAACGTAGTAAGTGTAATTGACGTATAATCAGGGAAACTCTGTGTACTGCTGTGCGCCAGTCAGCTGGGATAATTTAGGGTCAGCCCGAGCCTAATGCGCCCTGTGGCTCTTGACTGAATTAGGTCCCCCAGCACGACGCGTTATTAATAGCGTTTCAGTTAACTACAAGACGCCGAGGAAACTGGGTTACGCTTTATTGGCAAATCAATAATCTGTGTCGCCTTGTCCTCCTCTTGCAGTACCTTGAGAACTTAATCCATCCGCAACGTGAATTATGAACGAACGCCAGATCGCCTAAAGTGACTATCTGTTTTCCCACATTTGAAGAATTTTTTAATGTCTCGAGAGAAGAACATTTTTCTTTTTCTTTTTCTTTTCGTTCATTGAATAGTTGAGGTCATAACGTGTATTCACAATAGATGTAACTGTATGTAGCACTATACCTACTTTGAATGGAAAATATTACATTTTTCTTCCCATTTCTGGTTGTTTATTCTTCATTACGTTATTTGAAATCTGTGGCAGGTGTACATGACATGGTGACTATGTTCCAGTTGTTCTGTATTGTATGTTACCCAGGAGTATTTTATAAAGGAAAGTGTCGTGTAAATCATCAGCTTTGGCGAATCACATCACTCTTTGCATTATCATGTTGAAAAAATAATGGAATACTGTATGCATAAGAAATTACCACAATATTTTTTAATGACTTACGTTTACTTGTCCAGACGAAGCCTGTGTTGCTTGAAACACACACTACTTGCCTGTCCATACTGATTAAATAGGAAATTAGTCAGCCAACATAATAAATAGCAACTTTGGTTCACGCAGGAGAACGTCTTTCTTAGAATATTTAAGGCTGCAAGATACGACGCCCTAAAAACGTGTTTCACGTCTGTTTATTATCTATGGCACAGAAGGCGAAAGCAAACTAAACCCTATCATCAACGGCACTAGGGCCTGTACATTAGTGTAAGTTGATGCAGAAACACTATTGTGTATTTCAAGTAGAAATATTCAAATGGAATAATTTTCGAACGTACCTGGCAGTATGCGACGGTTGCTTTAAAAATGAGGTTATTCGGTTTACCTCTGTTGGGAATGACTACAGTGTAAAACGAGGAATTTTTCCTAATGGAACACAGTTGTGAAATATTTGCCGCAGAATATTGAAAAACAGCTCATAAGAGGCAGTAGAATTCTTCTGGATTGGAGGCCGCCTTGTCATCTATAAAATTCCGACGTTTCGGCGACTGTTGGAACAGTCGCCGAAACGTCGGAATTTTATAGATGGCAATGCGGCCTCAAACCCAGAAGAATTTTGCTGACTCTGACAACGGCCGAGGTAGCCTACGTTTACATTTAGCTCAGAAGAGATTTCGTTTTCTATTTGTAGGATGGCTTGAAGCCTTCGGAAATAAAGCAGCATATTGAACAACTAATTAAATATAGTAAACATATGGAGCTTATCATTATTGTCACACCACACGTCACTGGTAGGGTGTCTGACTAATGTAGCCGCTCATTGATGGAAATGTATACGAGTTAAAGTAATTTCTTACTATCATGTCATTGCCTCAGTGTGTATACTGAGAAACAGGAAAAATACAGTAAGCTGTGACATGGTGAAAAATAATTTTCTATGAAAGATGTAATTAATATAGGAATTAGACCAATACATAAGCTCTTTTGCGTTTGCTGTCTATTACTTTGGTATTTTTTAACGTTATTTTCACAATTAGATGAGGAGGGACCTTGTGCTAAAGTGGAATGTGATAAGGTTGATGAAATGACCACATTTGTTATTTAGGCTGTAACTGTACATTAATGCAATAATGTTGGTTTTTGTCTTAAGCTCTCTGCAAATTACAAACTATGTTCCACTCAATACGTTTAACTGTTATTTATAAAGCAACTTTTATTATCATTCTGAAAATGTGACATACATAATATATCTCTACAAGCTGATATTACATGATTACGAAGAATATTTCGTTATAAAATTGACGTACATTTACTTACAGTGTTTTTTGGTTCGAGTTTACATGTGCTGAAGTCCACTGCTTCTTCCTCCATTGTTAGTCGAGGATGAAGTCGAAACAAACCTGGTTGGACATCAATATTCGTCTTTCATGAATCCAATTTTCTTGCGCTGTATCCGTGTTGTTTCCATTTCACCTAAAGTTTCTACACCTCACAAGAGAAGAGAAACAATAATATAGTTTAATGTGCTTCGTACTGAGCACAGTGATTATGTCCATTAATTGTTAACAAATATTCAGGGATTATAGCAGTGATGGACAATATTCAGGGATATATGATCATTAGAAACAAAAACGTCAAGTAAACATGAGCTCTAAAATGCATATGTTAAAAGGTATGAGCACTTACTCATTAGAAGACCTCTGCTTCAGAGTAGCGAAGATGAACAAGTGCTCATATCTCTTAAGGTATGCATTTCAGAGCACATGTTTACTGCTTTTTTTTGTCTTGCGCCTTACTACCATTTCACAAGATATGGAAAGCAAAGAACTTGCAGTAGAAGAGATTTGTTTCACAGGAGATCAAGAATTGCTCATAGCTCTTGAGGTTTACGTTTTGGAAACAATGTTTAGTTGACTTTTTTGATTTGAATGATCATTGCTGTCGTATCAGAAACACCTGTATACAGGATGTCCCAAGAGAAATGGTCAATCTTCAGATACATTACAGGAACGAACATCCGAAACAAAATGTCTGGTAAACACAGAATATAAAATGCCTACCTTAAGAGCTATGTGCACTTCTTCATCTTCGTTAGGGCCAAACAAAACTTTTCAACCTCAAGGTCTGTGTTTTCTATTTCTTTAGAGGTAATAGTATGGACCGACACAACAAAAAAGTCCATTAAACGTGGGCTCCAAAGTCCATACGTCAACAGCTATGAGCAGTGCTTGATTTGTAAGAAAAGGAGGTTCCGGTACTGTGACCTTCCGGAGAGGGGGGGAGGGGAAGGTTATTTTTTAAATTTACACTTCTTAAAATTTTATTTTAACTGTTGCTGTTGTTGTCTTCAGTCCTGAGACTGGTTTGATGCAGCTCTCCATGCTACTCTATCCTGTGCAAGCTTCTTCATCTCCCACTACTTACTACAACCTACATCCTTCTGAGTCTGCTTAGTGTATTCATCTCTTGGTCTCCCTCTACGATTTTTTCCCTCCACAATGCACTCCAATGCTATATTTGTCATCCCTTGATGCCTCAGAATATGTCATACCAACCGGTCCCTTCTTCCTGACAAGTTGTGCCACAATCTCCTCTTCTCCACAATCCATTCAATACCTCCTCATTAGTTATGTAATCTACCCATCTAATCTTCAGCATTCTTCTGTAGCACCACATTTCGAAAGCTTCTATTCTCTTCTTGTCCAAACTGTTTATCGTCCATGTTTCACTTCTATACATGGCTCCACTTCATACTAATACTTTCAGAAACGACTTCCTGACACTTTAATCTATACTCGATGTTAACAAATTTCTCTTCTTCAGAAACGCTTTCCTTGCCATTGCCAATCTACATTTTATATCCTCTCTACTTCGACCATAATCAGTTATTTTGCTCCCCAAATAGCAAAATTCCATTACTACTTTAAGTGTCTCATTTCCTAATCTAATTCCGTCAGCATCACTCGACTTAATTCGACTACATTCCATTATCCTCCTTTTGCTTTTGTTGATGTTCATCTTATATCTGCCTTTCAAGACACTGTCCATTCCGTTCAACTGCTCTTACAAGTCATTTGCTATCTCTGACAGAATTACAATGTCATTGGCGAACCTCAAAGTTTTTATTTCTTCTCCATGGATTTTAATACCTACTCCGAATTTTTCTTTTGTTTCCTTTACTGCTTGCTCAATGGACGAATTGAATAACATCTGGGAGAGGCTACAACCCTGTCTCACTCCCTTCCCAACCGCTGCTTCCCTTTCATGTCCCTCGACACTCATAACTGCCATCTGGTTTCTGTACAAATTGTAAATGGCCTTTCGCTCCCTGTATTTTACCCCTGCCACCTTTAGAATTTGAAAGAGAGTATTCCAGTTAACATTGTCAAAAGCTTTCTCTAAGTATACAAATGCTAGAAACGTAGGTTAGCCTTTTCTTAATCTTTCTTCTAAGATATGTCGTAGGGACAGTATTGCCTCACGTGTTCCAAACTGAGCTCCCCCGAGGTCGGCTTCTAGCACTTTTTCCATTCGTCTATAAAGAATTCGCGTTAGTATTTTGCAGCTGTGACTTATTAAACTTATAGTTCGGTAATTTTCACATCTGTCAACACCTGCTTTCTTTGAGATTGGAATTATTATATTCTTCTTGAAGTCTGAGGGTATTTCGCCTGTCTCATACATCGTGCTCACCAGATGGTAGAGTTTTGTCATGACTGGCTCTCCCAAGGCTGTCAGTAGTTCTAATGGAATGTTGTATACTCCCGGGGCCTTGTTTCGACGCAGGTCTTTCAGTGCTCTGTCAAACTCTTCACGCAGTATCGTATCTCCCATTTCATCTTCATCTACATCCTCGTCCATTTCCATAATATTGTCCTCAAGTACATCGCCCTTGTGTAGACTCTCTATATACGCCTTCCACCTTTCTGCTTTTCCTCCTTTGCTTAGAATTGGGTTTCCATCTGAGCTCTTGATATTCATACAAGTGGTTCTCTTTTCTCCAAAGGTCTCTTTAATTTTCTGTAGGCAGTATCTATCTTACACCTAGTGAGATAAGCCTCTACAGACTTACATTTGTCCTCTAGCCATCCCTGCGTAGCCATTTTGCACTTCCTGTCGATCCCATTTTTGAGGCGTTTGTATTCCTTTTTGCCTGCTTCATTTACTGCATTTTTATATTTTCTCCTTTCATCAATTAAATTCAATATTTCTTCTGTTACCCAAGGATTTCTTCTAGCCCTTGTCCTTTTACACACTTGAACCTCTGCTGCCTTCACTATTTCATTCCTCAGAGCTACCCATTCTTCTTCTACTGTATTTCTTTCCCCCATTCGTGACAATTGTTCCCTTATGCTCTCCCTCAAAGTCTGTACAACCTCTGGTTTAGTCAGTTTATCCAGGTCCCATCTTCTCAAATTCTCACCTTTTTGCAGTTTCTTCAGTTTTAATCTACAGCTCATAACCAATAGATTGTGGTCAGAGTCCACATCTGCCCCTGGAAATGTCTTACAATTTAAAACCTGGTCCCCAAATCTCTGTTTTACCATTATATAATCTATCTGATACCTTCTAGTACCTCCAGGATTCTTCCATATATGCAACCTTCTTTCATGATTTTAACTAGTTTTGTGTATATTGCAAGTGCGGAAAGAACATTTTTACCAGTAAAGAAATAAAGTTCTACCGTACTACATCTGAAAACCGGTGATTCCGATTTTTTTTTCGTCAGAGGTACCGGTATGGGGTGCCGGTTAGTACCGTCACAAATTAAACAGTAGATGTGACTACTAGTTCATCTTCGCTACAGAGAAAAAGCTATTTCATTAAACAAGTGCTCATAGCTCTCAATTTAAGCGTTTTATATCCCATGTTTACCAGACAATTTTTTCTTGTTTTTGTCCATAATAATTTTCCCAAAATATGGACATGAAATAGATTTCTGTGGAAGAGATTTGTTTTACAGGATCGAAGGTAACAAGGATATCGCCAGGAATGTCCCAGGGAAATGTGATAGGACCACTATTATTCACTGTATTCGTAAATGATCTGACGGCCAGGATGATCAGCAGTGTGATGCTTCTATGGTGTCCAGGAAGGTTTCCTCGTTGAGTAAGTGTAGGGTGACACAAGGTGACTGACAAAAATTTCTAATTGGTGTGGTGAGTGGCAGCTAGCTCTTAATTTAGAAAAAATTAAGTTAATGCAGATTAGTAGGGAAAACAATCACTTAATATGCGAATACAGCTTCAGTCGTGCGCTACTTGACGTAGTTATGTGTATTAAATATCTAGGCATAACGCTGCAGTGCGATATGTTATGGAACGAGCATGTAAGGATTGAAGTGGGTAAAGCGAATGCTCGGCTTCAATTCATTTGGAGAATTTTCGGAAAGGCTGGTTCATCCGTAAAGAAGACTGCATATACAACACTAGTGCTATCCGTTTGTGGGTACTTCTCGAGTATATGGGATCCCAATGAGATTAGATTTAAGGAAGACATCGAAGCAGTTCAGAGGTGGGCTGCTAGAGTTGTTGCCAGTGGGTTAGATCAATACAGAACTATTCCAGCGGTGCAGTGGGAACTCACATGGGAATTACTGAAGGCAAGGTTACGTATTTGTTGAGGAACAATATCGAAAAAAATTGTAGAACTGTCATTTGAAGCAGATTTCAGAACGATTTTAATGGCGACAAGGAACATATCGCGTAAGGACCACGAACACAAGAGAATTAAGGGCTTCTAGGGGGGATTATAGATAGTCGTTTTTCCCTCGCTTTGATTTCGACTGGAAAAGAAAGGAATTGAGTAGTATGGTATGACTTACTCCCAGCCACGCAATTCACGGTGGCTTGCAAAGTATATATGTTGTCTAGATGTAGATCAGTAATCATAACATTGAACTAGTGTCGAACAATTATCGTTAAAACGTTTCAGGTTATTCGTCATGCAACATTTCTTTCTTTACATTTTTGGGTTTGGTTTTGGTTCAAAAAATGGTTCAAATGGCTCTGAGTGCTATGGGACTTAACATCTGAGGTCATCAGTCCCCTAGAACTTAGAACTACTTAAACCTAACCAACCTAAGGACATCACACACATCCATGCCCGAGGCAGGATTCGAAACTGCGAACGTAGCAGTCGCGCGGTTCCGGACTGAAGCGCTTAGAACCGCTCGGCCACCGCGGCCGGCGTTTTTTCTTTCTTTTTTTTTCTTTTAGGACACTTGGACTTTGATGGAGAAAACTCTTGTAATATGGCCATTGGAGAAATATTACGTAAACACGAGATTACGCGAATTATCTCTTCCATAAAGGACTATATTTTTACAGGACTTCTGTGTCACTGACTATTGGTATTAAGTGATATCAGTGGGACACCATTGTGAGAATGGAGTAGAGGAATGAAGCAGCAGGTCCTGCAGTATGTTAATACAACTACCGAAATTAGTACTTGTATGAAAACTGCATGAAGTTAAAGTTAAAAAGTGAAAAAAATTAACCTGGGTGACCTCTAAACAGCACAGTAAAAAATGGTCGCTCCGAGAAGTATACCTTCCACGAATATCATGTGCCATATTGTGGTGCAATATCCATAAGTGTATGATGTGAAACGAGACGGTGTGGTTACAAGTAAAGGTTCATTTTATTAACAAAGCAGGACGTTACTCCTAAGTGCAAGAATGTGTTTCAACAAAAGCTTCACACCCAGTAACTCATCAATCGAAATCTTAAATAAGTTCTCGCAGTCTCTCTCCCAGATCCTAAGAAATAGCGTTCGCCTTCCTATGTCTCCTGTCACATTTACGGTAACTGAAAGCAAAATTACAGCTTCTCAATGGCTAATACGCTTTCTATGTTGCAGTACGATCACTGCTACATCATTTTTCTTCAAATAGACTGTAAAAAGTAGGTGTTAATTAGAGCTAAACTGTCGGTGTGTGTATAAAATAATCTTCAAGCACTTCTCATTGTCACTTTCTGTAATTCTTGGTTCTGCATCTGAGGTAGTTGAAGAACGACAATAATAATAATCATCATCATTTCCCAACGACGCGCAAGTCGCCGAAGTGGCGTCAAATCAAAAGACTTGCACCAGGCGAGCGGTCTACCCGACGGGAGGACCCCGTCACACGCCATTATTATTATCTCAATAAACTAAGATGCACAGATGAATATTACATGAAGAAAGATGAAAACCGTCAGGAAAAGAAACCATATAGATAGTGTTCAGTAGTAGTCATGAAACATTAACAACACTTCTTCAAGGTACCAAAATTTTGAAAATTATTTAAATTGCAATAAAATTATAAATAACTGCTAACGTCGACCATTTTAATTGTAAGTGGAAGACAGAACATAAAATATGATGTCCCTCATCAAGTGATGTTTAATTTTAGATCCAAAGAAGAGCGGAGCGTTACGTCACAGGGTTATTTGGTAAGCGTAATAGCGTTACGGAGATGTTCAGCAAACTCAAGTGGCCGATTCTGCAAGAGAGGCGCTCGGCATCGCGGTGTAGCTCGCTGTCCAGGTTTCGAGAGGGTGCGTTTTTGGATGAGGTATCGAATATATTGCTTCCCCCTACTTATACCTCCCGACGAGATCACGAATGTAAAATTAGAGAGATTCGAGCGCGCACAAAGGCTTTCCGGCAGTCGTTCTTCCCGCGACCCATACGCGACTGGAACAGGAAAGGATGTAATGACAGTGGCACATAAAGTGCCCTTCGCCACACACCGTTGGGTGGTTTGCGGAGTTTAAATATAGATGTAGATGTATGTTAGCATATGATTATGTGAAATTTTTAGGAATGCTAACATTTACGCTAAAATTGTTCAGAAGATCATGAAAGGAGAATGCATTACTATTTTTTTCACTCGTTAATGTTAGTTTAATGAAATTGGTACAGAGATAAAAATTTCCATTAGTGAGGGAACTAAAACGAAGAAACTTAACAGAAATCTCTAAATTAATAGACATTAGCATAAACATTGCGGAAAACATTCCTGTCAATAGAATAATTTATTGCAAAAAGTTCTGAACTTTTCTGAAGAAAGATTGTCCACACTGAACAACAGGAATTGATAGTAGTGTAGTAGCAGACTCACTTACTATACTGAATTAAACTGGATATACTAAATTGACAGTAGCTATTTTCCTATTAGAGAAACGTGACAAACTACCCTTTGATGTTTTTACGTAATTTTTAGGTGACAGATTTACTCATTCTTCCACGATTATCAAATGCAGGTACCATTTCATATTACAAAAATGCGTTTCAATTTGTGCATAGGAAGAAGAACAGACTAAGCTTATTATCTGTTCTTTTCCTTTTTTGGTACCTTTTTGACTCAAATACAGTTTGGTTCCCTTCTTCCATAGAATGTAAATTATTCTTAGTTGACGATTCCCTGTATAACAGTAAATATACTTTGAACAGAAGTCTTGTGAAAATATCTTCTGTTCTATGATACTGCCGCAACATTCAGAAGACGTATTAATGATTTGATGAACAATTAAAATAATGTAAAAGTTATGCAAAAATGCGACTCTTCAGAAAAGTATCTATGTATGAAAGCGTTTCTAATGTTTATAAGAAAATATGAATGTGAACGTATAAAACTGAAATCTTTTTTAAACAGGAAAATAGACTAATGTTTAAATTTAGCTATGTTCCACAAATAAGTAACAAAAATGGGTGATCGTATACAATCATTTTCAGGAAAATCTTAGAAAAGGTAACAATTTTTCTCTCTAACATACAACATGATAATGTTCATATTACAAAAACTTTTACATAAGGAGTGTGATAGGAGTCTCTCATTCCATAAGAAAGAAAAATTCAGCCCTCAGCAATCCTTAAAAGAAGAAAGGTATACTAGCATTCTAATACACGAAATGTGTATGTATACAAATAAATTAAGAAATTAATGGCATTTGCAACTAAAACGTAAGGCTGAATATTAGGTAATAGATAGAAAATTGATAATCAGAGAAAAATTCTTCGTAAAAGACATTAATGAAACAACTCAACTGTCTGAGACAGACAAATATAATAACACTTTACGGATACTAGATAACTTCCCAGAAAAGACAGTCCCATGTATGGAGTTACGTTAACATAGTTTGTGTAAAGTGTAAAGTTCAACTGCCGGAAATGCCACATTTAATAAAGCGTTCCGGGCTATTATCCCGTGGTCTAATGGATTTCGCTTTAAGACCCGACGTTCGTCTCCATCTGAGGAAGACATTTTCAAGGAGGATCGTAGCTTCGTTGAACGTTCGGTTCACACCCTCGCTCGCTTCTGACTACTGCAGAATTCCGCTTCCGCGGGCTTCCGCGCAGGGGCGTGACGTAACATGTTTTGAATACGTGAGCGCAATAGACCTCTGTCGACTGCCATCGTCGGCATTATCTGTCAGCCCATGGTGGAACACGTGCACTTCTTCTTCAGCACCGGAATCCAAATGTCATTCAACTTCACGCCTCCTCCTTCCTACTGAAATTCCTGGAGTGCTTTACAATCTCTATGGCCTCTCTGTATAAACTTTTATTGTGTCCACTTACGGCTGCCAGTAACTGAGTCCTATCAAAATGGATGTTCTGGTCTAATGATTGTAAGACATGTTCCGAAACCACTGATCTGTCAGTCTCCCCTGCTCTGCAACTTCCCTTGTGTTCTTCGAATCGTTTGTTGACAGTTCTTTTTGTAGTACCCACCTACAGCTCCCCAGAACTACATGAAGTTGTATAAATTCCAGTTATTTTCAGGGGTTGGCGAGCATTGTTGGCCGATTTTCCGTATCTTCCGTGTTGGTGTGTAGATTACCGCGATGTTCCGCTTTCTCAGGATTTCGCCTATGTGGTCAGTCACGTCCTTAATGAATGGCAGGAGAACTTTCAATTTCTCCAGCGCTTGAGCATCGATAAAATTGCTACGCGGTGGTCCTCACGCTATATTGCCTCACGTCTACGTATTTCGAATGGAACGAAGAGTTCTATGATCAGACGGATGGTGTCGCTATTGGGAGCCCCTTAAGCCCAGTTATAACGAACTTGTTTATGGAAAAATTCGACAATCAGACATTGGAAGCTGCGAAGAAGAGACTGAATGTGTCGTTTCGTTACGTGGATGACCGTTTGTTCTGTGGTGGCATGGCAGGGAGGAACTGCATCGTTTTCACGAACATCTGAACGGAGTCAGCCCGAAAATTCAGTTTACCGTGGAGGAGGATACAGGGAGAAGATTAAATTTTCTTGACGCAGAAGTTTTTAAGAAAAAAGATGGTTGCTTGGGTCACACGGTTTACCGTAGACTCACGCACATTGGCCATTACCTACATCGGTCTCCAAACCATCACCCACAACAAAAGCGAGGCATCATAGAAACGTTGGCGGATAGATCAATGAAAATATACGAACCAGAGCTACTTGACGCAACATTCAACTATCTCACCAATGCATTGCTCAAAAAAGGTTATTCTTTCACTGAGGTGAAAAGATCGTTAAGACTACCGTGTAGAAATCATAGCGACGCTCAGGGGCTGGTGAAATCGAAAGTTTTCCTGTTATTTACTAAGGACGTGACTGACCGCATATGAAAAATCCTGAAAAAGCGGATATTTCCCTCACTTATTGTAAAATGAATTCAGAATTACTGCTTTCTTATTAGAAAATAGTTCGGTCCTTCAAACTCTCACAACTGCTTTTCTTGTATATAGTCGTTAAGATTTATAGGGCTCTAACGATGGACTGCAACAGAGACTTTAATTGACACTTATGTGAAAATGTTGATAGTATATCAGGCAGAATGCTTAACAAGATTTCAGATACTTTCAGGGAATTCCTAATTCATTACAGTTTTGGCCAACTTAAAATTTCACAGTTAATTCTGCTGGCATTCTAACTAGATCTTATATTTGTTAGAGTAATAATAGCAAAATATTAAGAAGTAAAAATAGCCTTAGCTATTTCATTAACTGGGTCCATACATTTGAATAACTGCTTAAACATAAAGGCTAAATATTTCCTCACAAAACTGCACATACTGTGTTACGTGAAGATTGTAATAAATAACAATTCTGATTTGTCATAGTTGCGAAATGTAAGCATGTAAAAAACGCTTTTAAAGTTTGAACAACACTAACAGGCCTACAGAATTAACTGAAGTGATCGTGTTTCACCATAATCAGCAGAATCAGTGTAAGCTGAGATTTCCTGTGTGAAAAAATGCAGCGGAAGAACAAAGAAATATCTTTACAGAGGCAATGAAAGCTTTCCATTATTGAACAGTGAACATAAACGCCACAGATGTTACTAAATACTTTAAACAGTTGCTAATACTCATGTAATTTGACAGTTAGTGACTAAAATATGAACAACAGGCAGAATGAGGCATAATTGATATATAGGCAGATTTCGGTAATTTTTGCTGTCATCAACTGTGCTGTGCATTTGTTTGTTCTAAGTACATGTTACTGAAATAAACTGCTCTAAAATATCCACAATTTTCTTTAATTAGTCACTCCAAATTTCAAGAAAATTATATGCCACCCATCAAACAAAGATAAACACAGAACATGTTAACCCAAAAGAACCTTATCAAAAACGACATTTATCGTACTCTCTAGATACTTCTGAGAATATATAGACGATTTAAAACTTCTTTCTTCAAAAATAGAAAACAGGTAGTCCAATTTAAGAAATGTAGTATTTTATGTACAAATTTGTGTACTGATTGTTTCATAATTTTCTTTTGTAGAGGAACTTACTGAAAACTTGATTTTTAACTACTTCATATTACTATTATTAATTAGATGAAGGAGAAAAGAGACAGTCTGGAAAATGGTATCCAACAGATATCAATTTAGATACATAAAATAATTTCAAATACACAACATTTACTTTAGTAGACTGAAATATTCATTATTCTGTGGTGAGGCAAGAATTAAAATCTACGCACAAATCATTTTATATCATCTAAATTAAGTCAGTTCATCTAGTACCAAGAACCACAGCCAAATAAATTGTGAAAAATAAGTTGCTGGTTAAGCAGATAAAATAAAACATTTGAGGTTCTGAGAACCACAAGGGTCTAAAGCACACTGTTATCAGTTTTGAGACTGTGGCATGTATGGATCAAGGTGTTACCTGTAGATTGTATGGTGAACCAGCTTCACCTACATCTATATCCACACTATATCTGTATCTACACTTAATATATGAACATTTACAAAAAGTTGTGTCACTGATTTCTTGGATATTCAATTTCCATACGGTCCAAAGGCACAAAGCATAATTTAGTATTTTTGCACTTCTCATTTAGTGCTACATCATACACGCCGTAGTCATACTTCATAATCAGATGTGTGTCAGCACTTTCACCTGTAACACAGAATGTGTTTAACTAGTATGATGATGACGAGCACCATGATGTGTTGAAAAAGGTCATATTTATTGTGTGTGTGCCACACTTAGTATCTATTCTTTATGTTCTGATTCTAATTTCACATCAGTCACAAACATTGCAACTATGAAAAGATACTGTTCTTACTATCCTAAATATATAAATTTTGTGAATTAACATTAATAATACATAAAATCCTAAACATAAATTAATGTTTCATAACATAAAATGGATGCACCCTACTTTTCCTAGGATATATAGGATGCTGGAGTTTGGTCGAAACACAGTTCACACCAATGAGACAGTTGGTTGGCATATGAATTTCATATTCACAAACATCTATTTTTCTCCACACTTCGTTTCTGCGCTTAATGCTCTAATGGTTCTCAGAGCCTCATTTGGTTTGATGCAGGATGTGTTTATGTTCACACTGGTATATCAGTGACAGCGTTGCCTGATTGTTTACATTTTGGTGTATGTTTGGTAATAGTGAGCATGATGTAACGAAAGTTCACATAGTAGATGTGGGTGCACTGTATCTGAAATGTAGAGTTAGGACTAAAACTTAGATTCTTCAACTACAGGTATGATAATGGAAATTAAAAACAGCTACTTAGTGAGTTATTAATCACTAGAGGTATGCTATGACTGATTATGTAGAAAAATAGAAACACTCACAGATTTAAGCTGGGAATTATGTCCATTAATGTAAAAAATCTCAAATATATTATTCAATAAATTAATGCAACAAGAGACAAAATGTAGAAAAAGAAGGAAAGTGAGGGAGACAGAGCTCCGTTTGTGTTTGGTGCTGTCGCTTACACTGACAAAAGTTATGTGATTGACTGTATATTTAAGAATTCAACAAGTACTTTACAATAAGTAAAAGAGGAAAATCGAATGTAAATTTGACACAGGAAACAGTTGACCGTAGTTACACCATCAAATTAAAAGGACCAATACGTTCTTATCTCTCTTTCTCTCTCTGTCTCTCTCTCTCTCTCTCTCTCTCTCTCTCACACACACACACACACACACACACACACACACACACACACACACACATGTGTGATTACATTATCAACTGTACCCATTTCCAGTTTGTGAATGAGATGTTCACCAATTACTATATCAAAAGAGGATTCTTGAAATTCATGTTTTATGTAGTAAAATTTAAACATAGGGTGTTATTACTAAAAAAAGGTAGGAGAAGAAAGCCAATGCATAAAATCTAACATTTTTGTTACTAATTCTTATTCTAAGAACGTCAGTGTGCTTTATAATGTCTTTCAACTCAGTTATTAATTACAGTCACGTTTTCGAAGATTACACAAACGGTCCCCTTCATAATTATGTCTTTACGCATGTGTAAAATCCGTACTTGTAGGAGGTTCTCTGGTGATAATTTAAAACACTATATACACAAAAAAGGAAAGGAAATTGGTTCAGAATAGCACTTACTAATTATATGCTATATCTTTCTTATACAATGGTAATGTTCTGGACACGTATCTGACTGTTGCCGAAATGCACTTTGGATGGACATTTTTCAACAGATTTTGCACATTACACTGACACTGACGACGGACAAACGACATTTTTCAACAGGTCGTTTCTCCTGCTACTTCGTCCATTTACAAAATACCGGTAGCACACTTCTGTACGAATCGAATGATGAATCCTCATTGATAAACGAAACACTGGAATGATGGACCACTAAGTAGGAATAATTTGCTCACTCGACGGTGTCCTGCTGCTAGTCCTCCTGTCAGAAACATTACTCTTGACTGCATTACTCAATACAGATTTGTCGTACAGTCCCAGGTCTTGGAGGGTCCTCACAATACACTGACGAACATTCGCGTTCTTCCACGAATAGATGAATGGGTTGACGAGGTAATTCATGTTGGCGAAAGTATAGGCGAGGTTCTGGGCAAGGTCGATGGCTGGGGATGAGATTCCGGAGACCTTAACGAGATAGAGAAGCGTGTAGGGCGCCCAGCAGCCCAGGTAGACGCAGGTAACGAGAAGGAGGACGCGAGCAGACTTGGTGTTCATGGTGCGTCGCAGCACGTTGGCCGCCGACCCCCCGGGGCATGGCTGGTTGTCGCCCGTCAGTCGTCGGCACTTCACCGCAACTGCCTCCCTGCAGGACACACAAGCATTCTCATCACTCTCATAGGCGAAACAAAACGAAAAGAGTATAGTTCTACCTATATCAAAGGCCCTTCAGTGGATGGGCACAAACTATTAAAAAATGTATACTCTGTTTCAGCGGGATGACAATGAGAAAGGTTTAGTAAAGGGAACAGGGCAGGAAAAGCGGGCAACACATATTTTTTGCCCTCAACTTTGGTGCTGTCTGCAGAGAAGATGTCAGACTAGTTCTAATATGTACCATCATTATTTTCAGTGAGTTTGACAGAAGAATCTGGTTCCGTCACTTCTTAGTAAAAACTTTTCTGATTTTGAGTCACCTGATGCCAGAAACGACATTTTTATTGTTCATGATACCTCACTTACACACAGAGCAATAAATTTTTAGAATTTAGAAGTTTAAATAACAACTTTTTGTGTACAAGTGTACTTCCTTGTAGTGTTTTTCTGTTTGCTCGTTTCATATGTGAACCACTAATGTCAACGGTATGTAAGATCGGGAGAATCGGCAACACTACTGGTCCGGAGTCCGCCGCTCGTGGTCTCGCGGTAGCGTTCTCGCTTCCCGAGCACGGGGTCCCGGGTTCGATTCCCGGCGGGGTCAGGGATTTTCACCTGCCTCGAGATGACTGGGTGTTTGCGTTGACCTCATCATTTCATCATCAACCAGGAAAGTGGCGAAATTGGACTGAGCAAAGATTGGGTAATTGTAAGGGCGCTGATAACCACGCAGTTGAGCGCCCCACAAACCAAACATCATCACTACTGGTCCGGAAGAGTAGCCCAGTGTTTTATCCCTATAGGAGTTAGTTAATTCCACACAGTGGGTTCACAAATTCCCGTTAAAAACTTCTACAACTTGTAAAGCTGAGCGAATACATAATATTTTGAACAGGAACACATGTTCGGAATCGTACTGTTACCGTGCTGTAGTCGTTTGAAAACATGTTTTTTAGGTAGATATGCAACAGTGTAGTGATGGTGGAGGAAGTTACGTCGAAATAACTACTTGATTTGACTTCTATCCTATATCTCTGACCTGGTTCGAGCCTCATTCACGTATCTGAGTGTTGGAGCAACATGATTGAGTACACGTTTGCAGAATACACTTACATGATCCTTCTGAATGGCAAAGCTTACGATAGTGGAAGAGCCGCTCGTCGCCTTCGTCAAGATCGTTCTCCAAAATATCCGACTGCTTCGCATACCCTTTTTTCCACAATAACGCAACTTCTTCGAGGAAGGGTACCTTAACTGTCAGCAAGCGTGACTGTGGTGCTCGATGGAGACATCTCACCTCACATTCGACTTGGAAGATCCCGTACTGCATCACGTTAAAGAGAACCATTCAACGACTACCGGAGCAGTTTCTCTGGCGGAACTGCAAAACAAGTGATAAACTAGGTCACGATGAATCAGTTACTTGTAAAAGTGGTCACGTTACCAACATATTTTCAAATGGTTGTAGCACGGAAACGGTATGTTTCTGGACATGGGTTCTAATTCAGGATATTATCTACTCACTCCTCTCTACAAGTCCTAGAAGTTGTAAAGCTAATTTCCGAAACTCTACATCTTATGATAGTATTAGTGATTAGATTCACTTCTAAAACTATTTACACTCCTAGAAATTGAAATAAGAACACCGTGAATTCATTGTCTCAGGAAGGGGAAACTTTATTGACACATTCCTGGGGTCAGATACATCACATGATCACACTGACAGAACCACAGGCACATAGACACAGGCAACAGACCATGCACAATGTCGACACTAGTACAGTGTATATCCACCTTTCGCAGCAATGCAGGCTGCTATTCTCCCATGGAGACGATCGTAGAGATGCTGGATGTAGTCCTGTGGAACGGCTTGCCATGCCATTTCCACCTAGCGCCTCAGTTGGACCAGCGTTCGTGCTGGACGTGCAGACCGCGTGAGACGACGCTTCATCCAGTCCCAAACATGCTCAATGGAGGACAGATCCGGAGATCTTGCTGGCCAGGGTAGTTGACTTACACCTTCTAGAGCACGTTGGGTGGCACGGGATACATGCGGACGTGCATTGTCCTGTTGGAACAGCAAGTTCCCTTGCCGGTCTAGGAATGGTAGAACGATGGGTTCGATGACGGTTTGGATGTACCGTGCACTATTCAGTGTCCCCTCGACGATCACCAGTGGTGTACGGCCAGTGTAGGAGATCGCTCCCCACACCATGATGCCGGGTGTTGGCCCTGTGTGCCTCGGTCGTATGCAGTCCTGATTGTGGCGCTCACCTGCACGGCGCCAAACACGCATACGACCATCATTGGCACCAAGGCAGAAGCGACTCTCATCGCTGAAGACGACACGTCTCCATTCGTCCCTCCATTCACGCCTGTCGCGACACCACTGGAGGCGGGCTGCACGATGTTGGGGCGTGAGCGGAAGACGGCCTAACGGTGTGCGGGACCGTAGCCCAGCTTCATGGAGACGGTTGCGAATGGTCCTCGCCGATACCCCAGGAGCAACAGTGTCCCTAATTTGCTGGGAAGTGGCGGTGCGGTCCCCTACGGCACTGCGTAGGATCCTACGGTCTTGGCGTGCATCCGTGCGTCGCTGCGGTCCGGTCCCAGGTCGACGGGCACGTGCACCTTCCGCCGACCACTGGCGACAACATCGATGTACTGTGGAGACCTCACGGCCCGCGTGTTGAGCAATTCGGCGGTAC
This sequence comes from Schistocerca cancellata, assembly GCF_023864275.1. Taxonomy (NCBI): domain Eukaryota; kingdom Metazoa; phylum Arthropoda; class Insecta; order Orthoptera; family Acrididae; genus Schistocerca; species Schistocerca cancellata. Next base: position 394,793,761 of record NC_064629.1, read on the forward strand.
GTCCACCCGGCCTCCCGCATACCCACTATACGCCCTCGCTCAAAGTCCGTCAACTGCACATACGGTTCACGTCCACGCTGTCGCGGCATGCTACCAGTGTTAAAGACTGCGATGGAGCTCCGTATGCCACGGCAAACTGGCTGCCACTGACGGTGGCGGTGCACAAATGCTGCGCAGCTAGCGCCATTCGACGGCCAACACCGCGGTTCCTGGTGTGTCCGCTGTGCCGTGCGTGTGATCATTGCTTGTACAGCCCTCTCGCAGTGTCCGGAGCAAGTATGGTAGGTCTGACACACCGGTGTCAATGTGTTCTTTTTTCCATTTCCAGGAGTGTATTTTGATACAGAAATAGAGAAAGAGGTACAAATAAAGATAGAATTTTTTTTAAAAATGGCTAAATACACAAAGTATCCAGGACACGTTAGGACTAAGAGCACAACAAGCAAAAATTAGTAAAATGGTGACAACAAAAAATAATAATTGCGAAAATACCTGTAATAAAGTGAATAATTTAATTAGAGGTAAGAGAGGCTCAGAGACATGGAAGATTTTTGGATACACTTCATAACGATATAGAAGAAACAGAAAATAATGGCAGCATTTCACTGGTCACAGAAGCAGTAAAAAAATATCAATTATAACGAAGTGTTACTGCAACTGCAGAAGTACCATCTGAACTGGTGAAATACGATATAGATAAGTAACATGAACTCTCGAGAAGGCTTTTTGAAAAGTGCTTAAATGGCAAGCCCATACAAGAAGACTGGAAAGTAGGATATATGTCAACAATCCACAAGAAAGGAAGAAAAGATGAGTGCGAGAACTACAGAGGATTAACGGTAACTGATATATTTAACAGACTGTATGGAAGGATTATCAAATAATATTTGGAAACAGAGTTTAATGAAATGAAGTCCGAGGTGATCAATTATAGATCATATATTCTGCTTGCAACAAATAATTGAAAAGAAAAAAATTAAAATCAACCCCATCATTTAGTATTTGTAGGTATAGAAAAAGCGTAAGATAATATATCCATATGTAAATTGTGGAAAGCTTTAAACGCGTTTAATATAAGTTCTATCATAATTAAATCAGTTCGGAACCTTTACGAAAACTCTATAGCAAGAACAAAAGCACAGCTAATCTGTGTTCTGGTGAAGGAAGCCTCTGATTTGTCGAATTACTTAATTGGTCCTCCGATATACCAGTAATGTTAGTTCCTTATCTTTATCTTTAATACTTCTTATATTCTGATGAAATATGCTAATTCCTTTACTACTCGGATATCTGGCCTCCTCTGAAGGTGATTATTTTGTTAGAGGGACTTCTTTTAAGTAGGGATACCTATCAGCTGACTTCAGTCTACAAAAGGTGCAGTTCTAACACCGACTACTACAGGAATTTTCCCATGAGTAATCCCACAACCGCCTATTACACTGTGAACTATAAGCTCTGCGAGCCTCCACTTATCATACCTATTAAAGTGCACGCCGTGCCTAGTGGAACCCGATCTATTGATAGACTCAACTGGCACCATTGCAATGTGAGCCATGCCATCCACCATCAGCGCCTTCTCCAGCCCTGATGCCCGCATCTCGTGGTCGTGCGGTAGCGTTCTCGCTTCCCACGCCCGGCTTCCCGGGTTCGATTCCCGGCGGGGTCAGGTATTTTCTCTGCCTCGTGATGGCTGGGTGTTGTGTGCTGTCCTTAGGTTAGTTAGGTTTAAGTAGTTTTAAGTTCTAGGGGACTGATGACCATAGATGTTAAGGCCCATAGTGCTCAGAGCCATTTGAACCAGCCCTGATCCGGCGTAACGTTAAGCGCCGGCACCTCGGCCAGGAATGTTATAGCAGAGAGGGCTGTGAGACGATGTCAGCCAATAGTGCTCTGACGGATCCCTCTCTAGGACGATACCGAGACGGCAGCGGCATGTAGGAGAAGGGAATATAAGAGCCGCGCCACCTGGTAGCGGCCCTAGTTAAAGACGAGGCGGCCTACAAACGCTACAGCAGTGACTCAGAAACTGTGTAGGTTAACTTGTATTACGAATTGTACATACTGAAGAGCTTTCTTATGTTTGTCTGTCGCTCCTTGCTTGCGACACGTCTATATCTCATAAAGATAAGTATTATAATCATTTCATTTTGTAATAAACTCCATTAATACGATTTGCTTGACTTGTTGTCTAGCGATCCGAGAAAGCATGTTTCCTAGGCACCATATATTAGACGATTGGGCACAACACAACAAGCCCAATGTTAACACGCCTAACAGCAGCGTTAAGATGAGGCCCGCCATGATGCTGAAACAGTTGCATGAAATGCACACTAAAGCCGCTAGTCTGAATAGCTATTTTATCAGATCATCACCAAATCATACTCCCCGTCGCTTTCAATCCTGTCCCCCACTCCACCCACAATCACTACCTGACCCTATTTCGTAAAATGGTTCAAATTGCTCTGAGCACTATGGGATTTAAAATCTGAGGTCATCAGTCCCCTAGACATAGAACTACTTAGACCTAACTAACCTAAGGACATCACACACAGCCGGCCGCGGTGGCCGTGCTGTTCTGGCGCTGCAGTCCGGAACCGCGGGACTGCTACGGTCGCAGGTTCGAATCCTGCCTTGGGCGTGGGTGGGTGTGATGTCCTTAGGTTAGTTAGGTTTAAGTAGTTCTAAGTTCTAGGGGACTTATGACCTAAGATGTTGAATCCCATAGTGCTCAGAGCCATTTGAACCATCACACACATCCATGCCCGAGGCAGGATTCAAACCTGCGACCGTAGCAGCAGCGCGGTTCCGAACTGAAGCGCCTAGAGCCCCTCGGTCACAGCGACCGGCTTCTTTCGTAATATTTCTGCGTAACTCCCCTATGTTCTCAGTCACCTGAGCCAACCTTGCCCTAGCCTTCACATTGCTAGTGACCTGGTACTCACTCCCCAACACTTCCTGCAACTGCTGGCCCCACCTCTGCCTTGCGAACTACCTAGCAAAAATGCCCCTGAGCACTATGGGACTCAACATCTTAGGTCATAAGTCCCCTAGAACTTAGAACTACTTAAACCTAACTAACCTAAGGACATCACACACACCCATGCCCGAGGCAGGATTCGAGCCTGCGACCGTAGCAGTCCCGCGGTTCCGGACTGCAGCGCCAGAACCGCTAGACCACCGCGGCCGGCGAACTACCTAGCAAGAGGACCTTCTCCTTTCTGTTAGAATTTGCAACTGGCTTAGGCATCCTAACTGCTGTGGACTGCTGAATGTCTCCTACACGTACAACTACAAGAGGCTCCTCTCCACTGAACTCTGCACCTCGTCAAATCTATTAGTTGTATGGAAAGTACAGCTGTTTGAATATCTCCTCCACCTAGCTGCCGTCTTACCAACCGCCAGTTCCCATTCCCCAGCGCCGAATAGCCTCCTCAAACTTTGTAGTTTCGCCTTTGCTTTTTGTATCTGCACCTGGAGGGCCAGGTCTTACGCACTGCTCCTCTATCGACTCATTTCTGCTACAAATTCTGCATTTCCAGAAGAGGATCTCGCTAGAATGCCCACTGCCTTCCCCACTGCACTCCCCCCCCCCCCCTTCCCCAATGAAAATACTTTGAAGAAATCTCACACAGTAACCCACTACTCACAAACCTACGACAAAGCCCACACTTCTCACTCATAGTAAAATGTTAAAAATTACTGAGAAAATTACATTAACTAAGTTCAATTACAACAGTAGAACTATTTAAAGAACTAACAACAGTGATCTCGAATTTCCCTCTTTACAAAAAAAGCAACTACTTTCATTAATACTATTGAACCACAACTAATACCACTACCACAAAAACTTCACTCAATTTTTTTATCTAAAAATCTAAAACAAAAACTCCAAGCGACTACTGGAACACAAACAGAAATTAAATACAGTGAACAAAAGTTTTACTGAAATATTTCGCTACAAACAATAAGAAACGTCAACTGAAAACTACCGTACTAAATTTAATAGATGACTTCAGTGCGTAAACGGCTCTATAAAACACAATGGGCGAAAGTTTCTGAAAGTTTATTAATCCGCTATTTCATCAGAAACACACGAGACACCACCGAGCACGGGGTCCCGGGTTCGATTCCCGGCGGGGTCAGGGATTTTCACATGCCTCGAGATGACTGGGTGTTTGTGTTGTCCTCCTCATTTCATCATCATCCAGGAAAGTGGCGAAATAGGACTGAGCAAAAGATTGGGTAATTGTACGGGCGCTGATAACCACGCAGTTGAGCGCCCCACAAACCAAACATCATTATCATCATCACGAGACACCGCTGAAAACTACTAACTTTAATAAACAAATAACAGAGCGCAAACAACTTTGTCAGAACGTAAGAACCATTACAGCTGCCACTGCACTACGCGAAATGCAAACACATTGCTAACAATTGGATGAACGATTGAAAACTACTAAAATTTAGTATTTTAATACAGTGCACAAATGACTTTTCAGCACTTAGCTTTAGAACCGCTACAGCTGCAACCGCACGTCGTGAAATGTAAGCACACTGTTGCGATTTCGATGGGCGACGTAAGCTCTCTCTTACTACAGATTCTCTGACTCCATCTGATCTCCTGCCTTTTTCGATTACTGGTAAGATCTGCGGAAGTCAGCAGAGAATAGAGCGGTACAGCCGGCCATAGGGCTACTAGTGTCATGCGAATCTCGAATTGTTCTGTGGAACACTTCAATGGATATTTCATGGGCTTTTGAAACCACATGCCAAAAAATTGAAGTGCAATGGTGAATCATTTACGAGTAATACTTTGCTCTGACACATTACAGATCCTGTACGTGTCGGAAGCATAGACTGTCAGAGAATGTTTGAGAGAGTGAGACGGCGTGGCTCGGGAGTCGGGCGTCCTTACGACAGTCATCGCTAGATGGCAAATGCATCGTTTTCATAGAGCCAGGAGGCTTCACTTCATCGTAGCTCAGCCAATTGTCACAAAATATTTCGAAATTATACACGGAAAACTTCCTCGTGATGCAATCTACCTGCTAGTAAAAACCCATATAAAAATCCCTACAGTAGTTCCTGAGATTTTTGACAGGTTACAAACGCAGTGTAAGTTTGTAATCGCAAAAAATATTTTTTGTGTGATATAATTACAAACCAAAACTTATTCAATTTTTTCCTTTACTTTTATTGTTAAAGCGTGCTTCTTGCCAATTTCATGATTTTAATTTAACGCTAAGTACCCCATACGTTTGGGTGAATGAGACTGAGTACCAAAAATGGCTTTATATTTTTATTGAACTGACTCAGAAGCGTAATGTTTTTGCACCTTAGATCTTAGCATGTGATATAAACGTCAACTTGATATCTGTAATTGATCCTGAGAAAAAGGGGTGTTCACAGTAGGACAGACATACAAACAGAAGGACAACGAAGTAATACTATAAGTGTTCCGTTTCTGCCTACTGAGGAACGGAGCCCCAAATATAAGAGTATTTGTTGTCAGCATTATTCTGAGTTACGTGTCGAGGAGATGAAAGGCTGTTGAAGAGAAATATTCTCTATCGAGTGTTATTCTTGTCCTAATTGGATTACGCTTACTCGATCTTTGCAACTCTTTCTCGGAGAAATGTCTTATTGTGTAGAGATTTACAAGGACGAAATGATACACTGTTGTAAAAAATATGAATAATATCAGGAGAGCATCACCGACCAGTATTCCAGATGAAACGACGGCACTGACAGAAACTAACAAAAACAGGAGAGAGAGTGTAACTTACGTGGTCAAGAATTTTCCAAGTTTAAAGCCCAGCGTGTCAAAATGTGTGAAACATTATGTAGTGAGAAAAGTCCGTTTTGAGACCGTAACGCTGAAGTTCGCTGAGAAAAGAAATAACGTTACTTGATACAGCGCCATCTCAGTACGTCACGATCCTCCTGAAGGAAAATTAATGAGTGCACTGTATTATTGCCACTATAAGCGACTTTCATTAATGCAAATTAACAGTAACGTAGTGAGCTTCGAAAGAATAAAACGTTTTGTGGAATTAAGAGAGAAGGACTTCATGAATGAGGATGTCATTACGAAATGAGTCAGTGGAAACAGCTGCTTCAACGTTGACATGTGCTTCGCAAGTGCTGCTCTATTATTTTAATAGACGAAATATTTGTATGAAATTTTCGATTCATTGCTGTAAGATCTGTAAGATTCGACGTTCATGAAAATTGTGGGAAACGTCAAAGTATTTCCAAGAATGCTGTCCATCACGACAATACTTTAGACATAAAAATATCTGAAATAGCTATTAACAATACTTTCTCGGCTTTGAGGAGGCGTGTCTACTGTCTGCTGTAAGTGAAAGTTTCTGCTGTTCTGTGCGTTACTTCTAACCTTGCTTCAACCAGAAATTAACAGCAACCGACTATGGGTCGAATGGACTTTCGATTACACTGATAAACAAATAGCAGATATCTGACAAGATTTTTACATTTTATAATGCAGATATAATCCTGATATGAAATCCGAAAACAGTTTTGCATCTTTAGTTTTCGTAGAACCCCGTTCATCCGTTCGTAGAAAATATTTACTTCATCTTTATATTTACGTCTACTCGAGCACCGTAAATATCCAGGAAGCGTCCAGTGAAACCATCCTTTGCTTAGGAATTTCTTCATATATCGAAATATTTTCACGTTGAATTACAGTATTATATGAAGCCTCGAACACAGCGTCAGAACATCGTGATTGTTCATGGAATCAAATTTCAGAAGTAGTGAGGTACCCAACGCAAGCAGGAGGGCTTAAACAAACAGGAGGGCTGAAAAAACATAAACACCATTTGCTGCTTCAGATCACGTTCAAATTTCGTATAATGATTTTGAACTGTCCTTTGTGGTTTCAAAGTATATACCAGAGCAAAAACTGCAAATGCTCCAAAAGGTCCAGATTTCGTTCAGTAGGGCTGCAGCTCTACGATATCCTTAGAGTGAGTGAGTGGGTGGGGGTTGTCGGCTGCATCGAAGATTGTCAAGAATGTCGTCCACTAGCTCCATGCATTGCGAACTGTCGTTTTCGAACGCGAAATGTGTGGCACTCCAAGCCCCAAAGTCAGTGGTGGTTTCATTGCTGTCCTTTATGCCAGCTCCTAAGGAATTTTCGTGTCGATTCTGAATGGCGGTTTGTCTGAAATGTTTTCCTCGGTCACCCGTAAGAAAACCGCGTGATTTCTGCGTTGCGTGTCGCAGTTCTGACCTCCATCGCTGAGGCCTTAAAAGAACGTCTGAAATATAGGTAAGAGTGGGTGTGACGACCATCCCATCCTGTGACAAGTCCACGCTGGCGTTGGACAGAATTGTGCTGAAGATTGGTGCCAATGTGAGACCATTAACCCACTTTAAGCCACATGCGATCTTCTGAGCTATGGCCTTGTTTCCGCATGTGTCGACACCTTGCTGTTCGAAGCGACGCCGTCAAAAGGGTGAAATCGCAATGCGCCGCAGTTTTACACCATTACAGAAGAATGTTTTAGGAAAATTTGAGTCAAATTTCAAACTTATGCTTCTCAATGGGAGAAAAATGCAGGTTTTCGAAGAAGTTAACTCTTAATTGTGTTGTGCAGTGTATAATGATTACTTATCACATGAATATCACCTTGTAATTACAGTGTTAATAAATGGTTTCAGCACTTCTTTGCCATATTCAGATATGATTAACCCTCTATGAGGTTCGTCATATTGTGTGCATCCCAGTTATACGCTCTGGACATCCTGAAGAGTTATAAACTAATGCAATGAATTACACAGCGCAACTGAAATTAAATGAATTTAAAACATTGCTGTGTGGTATTTATATAGAACTTGTGGAAGAAATTGGTACATGAATTGGGACGAAGAAGAAAATATAAGGCCATAATGTAGACGTTGTTGATAAAAGTGAGCTCTATGTCCACTTATGTCTGTCGTAGGCAAATATTCTTCATATTTCACGACTAAATATATGATTGCCCCTAGGTGGTGTGTTTAGTTTGTGAGTTATGGCCATATATTTTGATAACTACTTATAATGAGAAAACCAGCGTTCACCCATTTTCTGGAACATATCACCCTCGTACGTGATGAGAAGAGAAGAAAAACAGAATCTTTAGTCTACCATATCGTTAGTGATTTGCACAGAAGGTACTGCAGGCCAAATTGTGCATATGTATTTAAAGAAGAATGAAGAATACTGTCTTTTAATGCGCTCTTACTACAGTAAGTTGCTTCACATTTGGTTGCGATGGCCGAAGGCTCCTCATTTCTTGGTCTCAGTTACAAACGAGTCTCGAGATACACGAAACGCGCATTAGTGGTTGCTGTAACGACATTAGCTTCTCTAAGAGTCTCAGGTGGTTACGCGGTATAGCACTCCTTTTGTTATCTTAAGGAGTAAGGAAGGCTCACACGCAAGTAAGATGGCTTCTTTGGAAGCCACTTCTATGTCGCTGAAATGCAAAAAACATTATAGAAACGATAGAAACATAATAGTGGTGATCTATCAAACGTTAACCCTGGACCAGAAAATTTAATTACAGTAGAGGATAACGAAAGTTAGACAACAGATCAAAATACTAAACAGAACAAAACCGATAAGAGCTAACAGAAATTGCACTGAGTGGTATTTTTGATGGTTACCCTTAACTGTCAGCCAAGTTCCAGAAACAGAGATCCCACCAAGGGCAAGAGATACATTAAACTACAACAGAATGAGAAGAACAGTAAATTTTCGAAATGCCACATAACATTAAGTTAGCAGAATAACTCGGCCTGCAGCAAAGCTGAAAATATTAACAAAATGCAATAGATGGTTCAGTAGTTACCGCAGCCATTTTGTGAATGGAACCAAACTGTAATAAAAGGCAAGGAATGTAGTTAATAGTAGTGCACAAGTATTCGGTTCTTTAGTCATCAGGCTAGACTTAAGAAATGAGCGAAATAGAATCAGAAAAAAACGTTCTGTGCAATGAGTGCCGCGAAATCTTGCGAATGGGCGGTGACCACGAGATCGTAGTCGTCTACTGAAGCCTATGCAGAGCATTTGTCTCCGTGCCATTGTGACAGAAATGGGTAGTCGAAGCCACACATTCAATTTGGTGGTGATTTTACCCAGAGCAAATCGTTGATCATACAGTATGGCTATGTGGAGGCGATGTGACATCCATTCGCCGAACACTTGTGGTCTTCCTGTGTGGCAGTTTATTCGTGTGGAAACATTGCATCTGCGAAACTGAGAATCTACACTAGAGACAGTTGACGCTGAATTCGTATGTAATCGCAGATATGCTATGACCTGACCGCCTTGCACAGATTACCGCCCCATTTTCAAAGGCGGATAACCCTCTACGTGTCGCCACGATCTCTGCAAACGTTTGTGTAGCAGACTGTTCATTATCTACACAGGGCCATTCGCCACATCTAGTTGCAATAGTCAGGCGTCATATACGTCATACTTGAAAATGGGACAACTGTCTTCTGCTTTTATATTAATTTCAAGGCTGTTGTGAAGCTTTGATACTGGGTTGCTGTTGAATTCATTTTAATGTGCTACACTGATGATAATATTTAGTTGCCGCGCGGGATTAGCCGAGCGGTTTCAGGCGCTGCAGTCATGGACTGTGTGGCTGTTCCCGGTGGAGGTTCGAGTCCTCCCTCGGGCACCGAGCGGGGTGGCGCAGTGGTTAGACACTGGACTCGCATTCGGGAGGATGACGGTTCAATCCCGCGTCCGGCCATCCTGATTTAGGTTTTCCGTGATTTCCCTAAATCACTCCAGGCAAATGCCGGGATGGTTCCTCTGAAAGGGCACGGCCGACTTCCTTCCCAATCCTTCCCTAATCCGATGAGACCGATGACCACGCTGTCTGGTCTCCTTCCCCAAACCAACCAACCTCCCTCGGGCATGGGTATGTGTGTGTTTGTCCTTAGGATAATTTAGTTTAAGTAGTGTATAGGCGTAGGGACTGATGACCTTAGCAGTTAAGTCCCATAAGATTTCACACACATTTGAACAATATTTAGTTGTTCTTGACAGTTATTTTTGCTTACGACTGTTCTGCATAGTCGGCATATCATATATCTGGCCACAGTTTTTGAGAATGTGGGTGGTTTGATTCCTAGCTAATTATCATGTCTGTAGCTACTTCGCTTCTGAAAATGATGAATCTGTGTCTCTTGTTAGATTTTGTGATTTGGATGATGAGATACAGTATTGTGTCTTCTGCCTGTATTTCCATTGTCGACTGAATATTGTAGTCTATAGTATTTATATGCCTGTTAAATGTTCATATGTTCTTGTGGTCTGTCAATTAATCATATCGCAAAAAGGACTATCAAGGAAAACTATGATCATCAGCTTTGCAGAAAATGATGGATGCTATGTTCAAGACAGCACACAAGCTCCACAACAGCACTGAAACTGAAACAGAGACAGCAAAATTAAATACAATACAAAATTCGCTGGTAGTCATATATGAGTGGAGGCGTCGGAAACTAGGAAAGCCTCGGGCAGTAGCCGCGGGGTGTTAGGCGCCTTGCCACGGTTCGCGCTGTTTCCCCCCGTCGGAGGTTCGAGTCTTTCCCCTGGCATGGGTGTGTGTGTTGTCCTTAGCGTAGAAGTTAGATTACGTAGTGTGTAAGCCTAGGGACATCTGACCTCAGCAGTTTGATCCGATTGGAACTTACGACGACGACCAAGAAGAGAAACTGGTGAAGTCTGAAGGAGGAAAGGCCGCCTGCGGAGGAAAACACGGTGCCAAGCAGCAGTCGAGCTAAGCAAGGCTGATTGACGACGGACAACACTCAGACTATGATAACCCCATAACAGCCTATACAACAACGAGGTGCAAAGCCAGTAACTTTGCCACAACGATGTCAACAGGTCAACAACAAAGAGAGACACAATTCGTGACATGACCAAAGAGAAGAATCAAGTGTGGAGCGAGGTTTTTATCGCGTAGTTCATGTTACAGTGATGATATTAATCGACAATATCAGATGTGAGTACAGAAATAACTCTGGGGCGATATTTAAACCGGCTGCAAGGAACACTAGCGGCGGCGCAATCATGTGGCGAGACTGGTGGAGCGCTCGCAATGAGAGCACAACGCTTCGGCGATACTATGCCTCCTAACGGCCATCTAGGTAGGTTTTCATCGATGGAGATTCAACTTCTATAGAGCGCGATGAAGCAACACGTAGCAGTAACACAATGGAAATCACACCAGAAAAATTATACCATAACGGAAACCAATATGTTGCACCATATCGTACCACAGTTAACTGTCATAAGATTGACAACATCTTCAAAAAACGTAACACTGGTATCTCGTTTAAGGAAAACAGCGCAACCCAAAGAAACTAAAAACAGTTACAGAAGAGAATGGTAAATACAATCATTCAGGAGTACTGTAAAATGTAAAATCTGTGCCTTAAAATATATTCGAATGATTGCGAACTGAGGAAAAATGGCTCCAAATATTAAGAATATTTCCGAGATGTGGATACCAACAGCTTTTTAGAAGGAAGTAGTACGGTATTTTTGATTACAGAATAGCAGTTCTATGTATGTTCTGACGAATTTTATGCATTCTCCATGAGTTAGTATACTGTCAGATAATACTTATTCCTAAAACTCATTTGCAAATCTAAAAGATGTCAAGAAATTAATGATCCTACGATATTAAATATCTTACGAACAGCATAAATTAAATAAACTTTGGCTTTATCTCAGTATTAGTGACCTTTGTAGACTGATTCCACTGTACTTCGGCCGGCCCGGGTGGCCGAGCAGTTCTAGGCGCTACAGTCGGGAACCGCGCGACCGCAACGGTCGCAGGCTCGAATCTTGCCTCGGGCATGGATGTTTGTGATGTCCTTAGGTTAGTTAGGTTTAAGTAGTTCTAAGTTCTAGGGGACTGATGACCTCAGAAGTTAAGTCCCATAGTGCGCAGAGCCATTTGAACCATTTTTTTCCCACTGTACTTCAGAAGATCAATGCGCAATTAATCAGTTAACACTTATCTTGGCAAAGCATTGTTCTGAGTTTAATCCACTATTTTTCTGTTGTATATACCGATGGAGCGTGGCATGAGAGGTCCACTTTGCCGTTTTCGTTTGGCAATACCCAATTTATACCGCCTTACGTTTTAATTTTAGTTTCTTTCTCGGATACTTCTGTGAAAAGTTTCAACGCAAACATTATTTCACTGTACTCGACTTTTCACGTACTTTCTAATACCGTCAAAAATATAATGGTTTCTTTAAAAAATACATACTTGCTTCAGTACCTCTGTTGATGGAAAAGTTAAGTGGATCACACATGCAACCAAGTTGCGTGACCTTCTGCGTACAATTATACGCCGAGAATTTCGTTTTGGAATCTTCGACGGTTCATGGAATAAAAAGGGTCCACGTTTTAAGTAGTTCAATCTGAACACCTGAAAGTTCAGGTCAGCTATTGACCTCAGATATTTCCCGAGCCTTTCTTCATCTACGTGATTACTCTGCTATTCAAAATAAAATGCCTGGCTGAGGGCTCAATGCACCTTTCATGATATCGTAATTCAGTTTTCACCCAAATGAAGTGTGAAAAACTTCTCACTAGATGAAGTATTGCCTCCTGTCATAGCTGTATCTGCTACAGAAATATCAGAATCAGTTTCATTTTTTCCAGTGGAACTACAGTAGTTTCCACTGTTACTATAGTAGATCTAAATTATACAAATTCGGTCACGTTCCGCTCTGCAAAATGCGACTAGCAGTTAGGAGAAATTACTGTATTTAGAACTTAAGATTTGTCTCTTTTAACATGCATGTAATTGCTGTCTTTCATGGAAGATCGTGTAGTTGTATGGAACCGTCGCGCCAGGCTGATGATATTCACCAACCTGACGCAACTAAGAGAATCCGCTTACAAAATCAGAATAGTGGAGAAAAGTTTAATTTGAAATTGATGCTAATCGCACGTAGTTACATGAAGTTGGAACAACACACCAACTTGGAGCAAAGGACGTGGCATCTGAAGATGATTCACCTGTTAACTATTAACACGTTCAGCACTTGTTTCTGCCAGAGACTTGAAAGATAAGTGTCTGCCAGCAGTCATAGGGGTTTTTAAAACAGAAAACAGGTATATTTACATAATAACTTCGTTTAAAGTGAAGAGAAACCCTCAAATTGGAAAAATTAAATCAGAAATAGCAATAAAATGAAATCGCAAAAGACTGTGGTCACAAACAATACCTTAAAATAGCATTTACGTCATCAGGTGCCCGAAATGGCCACTGTCTATTGCAATACTTGTTTTCAGTCGCTGCTTCAAGGAAGCGTGAATAGACTGAAGATATTCATTCGCTATGATCGGACATGCTGCAATAAAGCTATGTTTTAGATCCTATCGGGTCGTCGAAACTTGGGCATATAATTTATATCTGAGTTTGACCGAAAAAGAAAAGCACAGAGGCACCAAAGTAGGTGAACGTGTTGACCAGCCAATAAGGCGTTCACTTCTTATCCTGCTATCAAGAAACAGTTCCGTGAGCGATTTCTAGCCACAAGCGAGTAGCTGGCCGGGTGCCTAAAGGAAAGGGCGCTCCATGTGTGGACGAACTCCTCGAATTCGGAACTCGATTACAGCACGTTGTTTCTCGAGCGCCGACATAGTTCGTTACACACCACGATGCTACACACTACAATTCGGAGCCCTATAGTGGCAGAAGGCTACATATATGTAAACATGAAGTATAAATTTGTAGAATGTTAAAAGCGTTTGTTTATTTAAAATGTTTATCAGTTTTCACATAAAAAATTCTGAGGCCTTACGTCTCAGCAGACCCTCTTATTCTCAAATAAAAGCAATTTTGCAAGAAGAATCTGCGAATATACATAAATTTTAAAATACCTGCTACTCTGTCAAACGCAAGGTGTATTATAACCACTATGTCAATGCCTGTACGCTTCCTTTCGACACATAAGCGCCTCTTCCGTTTCCTCGTCGGCTCGCCACGCTGTCGAAAAGGGGGGGTGGGGAGGAGAAAGGGGAGTAGGAGGAGGAGCACTATCTGGAATTAGGACCATACTCTCCAGTTAACCTCATAAGTCGCCTAGCTTAACACGCCACACGCTACGTTACACAACATAGTACAGCCTATGAATGAAAAGTAGGATACATAATTCGTGTAGTCACAATTTCTTTTTGGTGGGAGAGCCATAAATAACACACTAAAATTTCTTGTGGAAGAAGAAGGGGTGTGAGCGTGGCGTGTGAAGGTCGATTTTTTTAAGTCCTTCTCGAATAACTCGAAAGGCATATCCTCTAGCGAAAACGTGTTCCAATACAAAATTAAACTACACTAAATTTACTAACAGAAATCCCGTTCATTTTTCCTCTTGTGAAAATAGTTTCGGTGATGCAGGGGATAGAAGAAACAAATTATTAAAACTAGTGTTTTAAAGTTATAAATTGATGTCTATTGTAAAATTAAGTGTATTAATAACAATTATTAAATACGTGTAACGTATCTAATTGTATCAGAGTCACATTAACAAAGAAAGCATGTGATGGGGCTGTGAGGCGCGCGGGATTGGCCGAGCGGTTTAAGGTGCTGCAGTCATGGGCTGTGCGGCTTGTCGCAGCGGAGGTTCGAGTCCTCCCTCGGGCATTGGTGTGTGTGTTTGACCTTAGGATAGTTTAGGTTAAGTAGTGTGTAATCTTAGGGACTGATGACCTTAGCAGTCAAGTCCCATAAGGTTTCACACACATTTGAACATTTTTGAAAATGGGGCTGTGATGGTGTGGAGGGTAGAGGCGTAAGGGAAAGCAGGTCGCCGGAATGTGGTCCAGCACCTCCGCCTGCAAACTGAAGAGCAGACGAGTCCTCACTTTTCTACCCCACTATGTCACGAGAAGCAACTACAGTATACTTCACAAAGTTAAACAACTCTTTCACAGCGAGACTTACAAATCAGTGGGAGCACAGTGCGCAGATACACCATCAGGAGGATGTTTAGTTTTTATAAATTGGGGTCAACTCTACATGGCCGGCCGGTGTGGCCGAGCGGTTCTAGGCACTACAGTCTGGAACCGCGCGACCGCTACGGTCGCAGGTTCGAATCCTGCCTCGGGCATGGATGTGTGTGATATCATTAGACTAGTTAGGTTTAAGTAGTTCTAAGTTCTAGGGGACTGATGACCTCAGAAGTTAAGTCCCATAGCGCTCAGAGCCATTTGAACCTCTTTGAACTCTACATGAAATGCAAACATGAGTTACTGACAATACTAACACGAGAAAAAGGTACAGAGAAAATTTACATAAAACGCTGAACAGTGCTAGTGTGGTACTTTTCATCTATCATGGCAATTCTAGCGTTCTTCTTGGAAAAGCCACTTTGCCCATAACAAGCGTTGCTGTTACTCTGGTTTACAGACAGTATCACCCAAGCGTTTCCCATCCTATATGAGAAAAAGTACCAACACAACTATATCTTGAGAACGTCTTTATTCTATCACACGAGTAGTTTCGGCGGCACATTACAGCCATCCTCAGGCCTCACCACTGCCATAAAGGTATTTGATTTCCATGTCGAATTTACTATGGTATCCTTGTTATTACCACACGTGGGCTAGCTTTCATCAAAGTCTATACTCGACACCGTTTTGTAGACACGTGTGCCAGTAACAAGAATCCCACAGTAAGTGCGCAAAGGAAATCAAATACTTTTTTAACTGTCGTGGGGCATGAGGATGGCGGTATTGTGCCGCCGAAAGTAGTCGTGTGATAGAATAAAGTCATTCACAAGATACAGCTGTGGTGGTACTTTTTCTCACATGTATCTTCAGCTGAAGTCCCTCGTCCATGCAATAAGACACACATTCATAGATTTCCCTTCCTGTTCTCTAATGTGAGTAGACAAACTTGCACACTGTTCAAGTCTAGAACACTGATATCTTAAGTTCCGTAATACCTAGATGGTCTACTTTTGTTGCAGAGAGAGTTGATTTAAACCTTGCACCTTTTCATATGATGCAGAGTTGAGGTCGTGATGCTGTGTTTTGTCCCCCATGCTGTGAAAAGAATCCCAGTCACTGAGAAAAGGAAGTCGACATTTTCGAATATACAGTGTACAGTGACAGAATATCTCACTTAGTATTGTATCTTCAGTGTGGCAGACAGCTTATAGCTCCAATTGTTAAGTTTTGTAGTAAGCTCACTCAAACCCAAACCAGAAAGGAGACTGATCAAGTTTCTGATCCGCATTTCCGGTGAGTGATGTGGTTGGCAATATGGACGACAAGAGATATGAACGGCCAATTGTGAATGGCTGCAATATTCACTTTTTTTAAATTTGATGTTTAGCCCTATTGTTCGTTGAAAAGCAGTCCATGAAGAAGAAGACTATATGAGGTACTATTTCCTTAGCCCCTCTACAGAATTTGTCACAAGATGGAAAAAAAGTTGTGATAAGATAGTGACTTAATATCTTTCAAGATAACGAATGAAACAACAAGTGTACTGTTCCCAGTCACTGTTTATTTAAATCCACAACATATTTCTATGGTTTAAACCTCCATCATCACTTGGATCTACACGTGTTAGTACAAGATGTGTGTGTTGTGTTACGACTTTGGGGCAACCTGCGGCACTATCTGCAGTCATCGCAGGATTCTTTCTCTGTCGTCGACATACCATATAAACTGTCATACTTTGTAGAAAGAAAAAGGTGTCTGCAAACTATCATGTGCTATTATTTTCCAATATAACTGTGGCACATGATTTTACTGCTCACTTCTCTTCAGTATGTTCGTCTTTGCTCTTTGAAGAATGGCACATGTATTTCAAAAATTTTCCCTTGAATTAGAAAAGCACACCAAAGATTTTCTGGTGCGAATTATGCTGAAAACATTGTGCTCCGTGTTGTGTACTACTTCATACTCAATGATACGGAGGTGTGGGTTACAGAGTGGTGCGGCAACTGTCTTCATAGAGAAAGCTGGACGGGAGCCGAAATTATTAGCGAACAAGTTAACACACAGAAGATTTACTTAACTTGTATTTTTCCAAGAAGATGCTCGCTGTGCTAAGCACAAACAATGGCGTCGCATCGAATGGGCTCCAAGGGCAAGTGGGTCGTCTGGTTGTCGCCGGCCGTCCTATCTCGGGGTGGGAGAGGTCGCTTATAGTCCAGAGCCGCTGGAGGCGTGGCTCACTGAGCGTGGACTGTTGGGTCGTCCCACAACCGCTATCGACGTCTGACGGAAACTTACAATTCCGTTGCTAACTTCGCCATGCCTCTGGGATGGTATCGATAAGTACTACCACAGACCCCTCGTGTGACTTTCGTTCTGTCCGTGACTGACATTATACGAGGTATTTTTCCGGAAATTAACGCCAACAGCTCATCCAAGGTGAATCAGCAGTTGTCATCTCTCTCTATGTAACTGAAAATCACCTCCATTGATGGAGAAATTTCTTCATGGTCAGGGTGTCGTCTTCTTCTCGATGTAAATCCTATGTCTCTTAAGAACTTTGTACAGTGATCGTCATGATGATCTGCATCTGCTGCTTGCACAGCCACAACAGAGCCGATATGTCTTCAGATGGTGGCTCCCCATTTGCCCATCCTCTCCTGTGCACAAGCTGCAATTATATTGTCCTAAATAAAGGAGTCAACATAAAACTCCTTCGTGGCATTTGTTGAGTTTCTGACTTTTGTTTATCAAGAAACTCATCATCACCAAAATCCGCACAGAATAGATAGTTATAAAACCAAATTTTGTGAGCTGAATGTAAACTTTAAGCTCTATAATGTAGGCTGTTACTTTGTCAGAGCTTCTTTTAGAAATGAGTCACCTCATTTAATTGAGTCTGCACTGGTTTACTCTTTTCAACGAGATACATAAACAACACCATGCATTTTGCTTTCTGAAACATTCATAACTGGAATTTCTTCACCAGAAAACATGTATTTGCCAGTCCAATCAATTTCCCCAGATATTGCTTATTGCTTATAGGAACGTATTTCCCATTAAAACTCACTTAATAACTGCAAATGAGTAATCATTCAATAAACTGAAATATAACACCACCACACACACACACACACACACACACACACATATATATATATATATATATATATATATGTGTGTGTGTGTGTGTGTGTGTGTGTGTGTGTGTGTGTGTGTGTGTGTGTGTGTGGCTACTGGCTACAGAGCTGTTAAATAGAAAGTTACCGGATTGTTGGATAGGACGACGTGCTGAAGTGAAGTGGCCAGCCCGGTCTCCTGATTTGACCAATCTTGATTTTTTTTTTTTCTGTGGGGAGCAATCAAACATAAAGTGTATGCTCAAATACCAACTACGCCAGCCGATATGAAGCAACGTATCATCGAAGCGTGCTGTGATATCTCATGTGACACCCTCGCAGCCGTTCACAAATCATTCGAACGGCGACTACAAAAGTGCATTGCAGCAGAGGGGAAGCATCTTGACCACATGCTTCAGTAAAGTTTTGTATCATGTACAGTACGGTATGTATTTTGCATCTATGTGTGTATTTTCTTCGTACTGTGATCAATAGTAAATATTTTCTAATAAAAAACAAATACTTAGGAAAAAATTGTGACCAATAAGGGCCTCCTCATTTACATTTGTATTTCTGTTACTTAAAATGTAACAACATATTGTAGTATTTTAATACTGTATGTTGTCTGTTATTTTGGTATTACACTTGTCAAATAACTGAATAATATTTGCGCGACATCATCAGTTAATTTTTGCGCAAAATATCGCAGTATGTATTACTATTGTCGGGTAAATGGGCGTGTTTGTGTAAGGACGATCCGCGGCAGGAAATGTCGCAATGGTCAACGCCGCTTCGAAGGACGAACACTATACGAGAATATATCTGTGTCTCAAAAACTATTCGCCTAAATATTATGATATACACATATTTGAAACCGTCTTTTTAAGCCCATCATCTTACGCTAAAATTTAACATAGGGTTCCATTTAAAAAAACCAAAGATGGCCTCATATCTCTGTTATAAAAAAAGCACAAACATGAAATATTTTGTAATCAAGCAGCCCCTGTCCCTGAAATTCACTATGCAAACGGCATATTTTTATCTACTATCTATCACGGTTGGGGAGATATAAGGGGTGTTATGACCTAGCTGCCTGGATCACAGTGGAATTTTGTATACTTATATACGAGAACTGGATGGAAAATGGTGGGGAGGTATGGTCTATTGGTAAACTCTGCAGAATGAGCAGAGCTCGTGGTGGGTGAAATGACTTTCCTCAGAAGTACGCTACAGTTTTCTATAGGATAACTAAGAACTAATTTCCCCACTAGCAGTGTGCAGTGATTTATATAGATTCTGTCTCTATGTGTATCTCGTGTTTGTATTATCAGTAACTCATATCTGTATTCCATCTAGAGTTAGTCCCATTTTTTAAAAAATAAACATACCCTTTTCTGGAATATTGGTCACTGTGTTGCCACTGATTTATAAGGTGCGCTGTGAAAGAGTCAGCGCAACATGTGAAACATGAAGACTGACCTGTTCTCTCTTAGGGCTGCAGACCGTTAAAGGTGGGAAGTGGTTCTGAAGACGTTCTTTCCCACAGGTTTCTATCCTACACCCGTTTCCCCTTCCATGGCGTCACACCTACATAACACAATATATCCCTTAATATGGGTCTGCTGCACTTAAACGTGGTACACTCATCTATTATTTGTTCTTTACTCACATAATTTAACAAGGAACTGTAATTTTGTACAATTAATATACAATTTTCAACAATTTGCGATTTTTCAGTCTCCTGCATCGTGTTAACTATTTGTCCTAAAGAAGAGATTAGTAAGATCTGTTTTTGTAGTAAATTTAAGTTAATTTTATTTTGGCTAGTGGGTGTCGTTTTCGGTTTGTTCAAGAAACACGTAAAAATTTACCTTCAAACAAACCTCGACCCGATCCCTAAACGACCTCCAACCGCCCTGACACCCCACCGGTCAGAGTTTTTAGTATACGGTTCGTGGCACCCCACCTACCACTGTACAAGAAACTGCAATTACACGAATTTACGATCTTTTAGCGCTCGTTGAACGAGACAACAGACGCGTACCGAAACGGCGCTTCTGACTAATAACAGTTGGCTTGGTACACCGGCCAGTCCATTAATGGTTCTCACAAACATTCAAGCAGCCAATCTTCACGGGATTTTTACGCGATTGGAAAATGAAGAAACGATAGTATGTAGTATGATGGTAAGTATACTCCGCCATGCACTTTTTAGTGGTTTACAGCGCACAGATGTGATAGTAGATACAGAATGTTAGCAACATAGCTTTCGCGACATGAAGATACGTACGTAGAAGTATGTTAATGAGCAGCTACATTTGAGAGAAATACTTTTACCTTGTACTTCCATGTACGAAGTGCACTCTATAAGTAACGCAACACATTTTTTTTTTCTGAAAGCAGGTTGGTTTCATTCAGGATTCAGGCACGTCGTATTAATCCCCACTGTTTTGGTCACCAAACCCTACTTTTCACCATAATTTCCGTTCGGTTCCGCAGCGTCACTTCACCTTGCTGGAAGGGCCTCTATGTGTCGGAGCCAAAGTTTTGCTGCATCAATAACCTGCCCATCATCCAGGTACTGCTTTCCGCAGAGTGCATCCTTCATTGGGTCAAACAAATGAAGTCGGAAAGTGCGAGATCCGGGCTGTATGGTGGATGAGGAAGAACAGTCCAATGAATTTCAGCGAGCACTACCAACAGGGACGTACAGTTGTGTAACGAGTTGTTTGAACGTGATTCGTTGATCACCTCTAATTCGAGTGTCCGCACCTTCCAACACTGCAGGAGGCACTGCTGTGTGCTGTTTGCTGCCGGCTGGCTAGAGGGTGCTCGGACAGGTTGGCGCTACCTTGTTGCGGTAATGACAGACGCCTCATCCAATGACTCACCGTGCTTTTGTTCTCTGACAGGTCTCAGTAGACGTTCTGCAAGTGCCTATGAATACCTGCGATGCCCTAGTTTTCCGTCAAACGAAACTCAATGACAGCTCTCTGCTTGGAGCCCACCTCCGTTACCGGCGCCAATTAGGAGGCAATGTTTGGTGTCGCCACCTAGCGGAAATTCTGGAAACTATGGGAACTGAAGCAGGAATATTCCTCGATTTCCCCCAACAAATTCCGCCTTTTTCCAACCATGTGTTCCATTACTTACTGAACGTCCCTCATAGAAACACACACGCTCAGTAGCCCATCTCATTGACAATGAATTGGAGGTCAGTTCTGTCGTGAGAGACCTGAGGTAAATTTCGGTACGCATTAAAACGTTTGAACAGTTGTATTGACTCCCATGGTGGAAATTGTATCCTACATGACATTATCCGCAGATGACTATCTGAGCTCGTCTACGCTACGTGGTATACAACTTCAAGACTCCCATTCAAAAGCTACCTCAGAGGCAATTTCCGTTATGTAACTTATTTTATTCCACGGAAATCATCTCATTAATAGTTGTGTGACACACGGCAATTGTGCATGTAGCATTTGAGAAAGGGCTATGTGGAATAAAATAACAAATTACTACACAGTGCAGCTTCGATATATCCACAGTTGAGTCATTTACACGGTACACAAAGTGTCCCAAAAGGAAGGGTCAATATGCAGGGCAATGACAGGAACGATTATTCGAAGGAAACTGTCTTGTAAACACGGGCTCTTAATTGTAAACGTTTATCTTAAGAACTATGATCATTTGGTCATCTTCACTACTGTGAAATACGTCTCCTCTACTGAAAACGTGCAAATATCTATTAAGGTGTGCATTTTAATGGCAATGTTTACTAGACATTTTTTCTTCGACTGAGCGCTCCTGCCATATCCATCAGTACTGACAGTTCCTCTTGGGCCTACCTGTATAAACATACAGTACTCTTAAAACTTTTTACGTCCCTACTCATATGCAGTGAATGTTAATTTCTACTTACATTCAATCGCACAGAGATTGTGTCCTGGAAAAATATTTTGAACAGCCTACTATTAAGGGCCGCTGGGTTGCTCTTGAGAGATACGTTACTGTATTCCTCAAACCATTTCCACGATGATAGAAAATATGAAGGAGGCATTCCATTTATTCCTATTCATTTCACATAGACCGTTGATATCAGTATATGCTACCTTGATGTTTGTGCTGTATATGTGGTCTGGATACTCATAGTCATTGGTGACATTAATAGTGCTGTACTGAAACGGCACATTTAGCATGATGGAATTCGGCCTTGCTATATTTTCTACGGTTAATCCATGATCGGCACTTGTGCATCAATGTTTCGGTTATCGTTAATATTGTAATTTATTTTTGATTTTTCGCACAAAATAGGTTATAGAATTGCTGTGTAGTTCCTATACGTGTCTTGTTTCAGCTTACTATTTTTGTATGGGAATATATAATTATGTGATGATGCTGGGCCAATTACTGTATTAAAGAAGATTTTATTTCAAGAAGCGATACTCTTTAGTTAACTGGTGTTTAGCTTCCAGAGTATATTAAATTATCGCTTCTGTTCTACGGATATTGAGAGTGACCGTGACAAAGTAGTTTATACTGCACAAGGAGAAGGTAGCAGAGTGCTCAAACTGTACGGCCAACACAGTTGTGCACCAAGCAGAGAAAAGAAGTACGTTGTGATACCCAGGAGCCGTGTGGAGCTCCTGCAGCGTCACTGTTCAGAAATAGCTTCGGATAACAACAGAAGTGGACTCATCGCGACAGTTAAGCTGCACGGACGTAGGTCCAGTTTTCATGGCTGTCAAGGTGGTAGCCCTCATTTGAATTCATACTGAGATCCGGCTCTGAGACGATGTCCGTCTCAGATTCTCCACTGCCAGTTTTGTCAAAGAAGATCGGCCACCGCGATGTGCCTCCTAAAACTATGTTTGAGATTAAGGTGGCATCTCCAATCGTATGGAATAAATCTGTACGTTTGAATGGACGCTGTCCTATGAATGTGATGATGAACTGGATTTAAGGTAGAAGTTAGAAAATTGTGTGCGCAGATGATTGCTGAAAATTGCTGAAAATTATGTGACTTCCCGCCAGTGACTGTTGGTATTGCCTCATTACATATAACTGAGTGTCTGAATCAGTTATTAGGGCAATAATGTCGCTTTCGGGGAGAAATGGACTCAAAATCCAGATTGACCAAGGACATCTGTGCTTTCCGCTGTTTTAGCGACTGTGAGCCAACTCCAACATAGTTCCTTCGGTAAGTTGAAAATAGATTTTCCAGTAAAGCTGAATCCTTAATGTTACTTCACTATTGACATTTATTTATGATATTTTATGACAGTTAGAGGTGTCTAAATGCGTTTGTAAACTACAGTTATGTTATAAATCTTCACTTTTCATCCAATGTGACCAGTGGTTGCTGATACGAAGTTGTGAAAATGAGACTATAGACAACTGCTGTTAATCTGTTGAGAAAAAAAATCAACTTGTATTCTAAACAGCTTTGAACAAATATAGATCTTACTGATATTACCTGAATACACGGGTTTTAAAATTACGGGGAAACAGGAATTTTGGCTCGGCCGAAATCTCATTTCAATGAACATCTCTCACATGCGTTACAACCATTTTTGTTCTTGGAATAAGATTTCATTCCTGAAATTAACACAAACTGAATTCTGTGCTATAAAACATAACTATACAGAACTCAAAGATCTGACTCCACAGAAAAATAAGTACCGATAGAAGGTCTAGCAACCAAGAAGAAAATGTTGAGCTTCCTGACTCATCTTCGTTCAGTTCCAACTTGTTTTCTGTCTCTACATGTCTCGTTATCGACAGAATGATAATCATAATGCTGTAATGTTCTGTCTTTCTTTCATAAAATGTATCCTGTTTGTATTTTTAAAGATATAACAAGACGAAATAAATTTGTATCTTGTACTTCAGGTAAACGACAATTTAGCTTCAGGCTTAGACGTATTTTACGAACGTTCCCAGTGTTCTCCTTGTAAAATGCTGAAATGCTGTAAACAGAGATCTGAAACCTGCTTATTGGCAGTATCATAGCTCAACAGTCTTAACTGATTTGATGTAAACTGTCTTATAAAAAAAGGAAAACCTGCTAGTCCAGTTTCAAGGAGACGGTTTGCATGGTTCTCCCAACATAACAGTGCCAAAAAGGAAACTAACGATGTATCTTTTATAGGAAAAACCCGTGTGGATTGAAACCAAGAAAAAGAGGAGAACATTACAACAGTGACAGAGAGATGGTGATATCTGACATTTTCTTATGTTTTCAATGTGCGAGGAATTTAATAGAAGATTATGATGATGGTTTTTACGAAGAGCTGAGATAAGGACGTGAGCGAAATACACTCCCAACACAGAAGCTACTATTTACGATTAAGATTATCCACTGTATAGATATTAAAAATGGTTGTAACACTCACGGATGGTTTGTTATTTTTCTTGATAAATACCTGTTTATGTTTATATTCCTCTGCATATTTACTTATCAGGGCATTGAATTACTGCTAAAACAAATTGGTCTTATGATAATTAGAGAGACATTTGTTCACCACCTAGCACATGCCTCATCCCGGATTCAACTCGAAACACCATATGTGTTTCAGTTTCAGAAAATCCTCTGATTGCAGACACAACGGATAGTTTCCTATTTTTATTGATAGATACCTGTTTCTGTTTATATTCCTCTCCATATTTACTTATTAGGGCATTGAATTACTGCTAAAACAAGTTTGCCTTATTATAATCAGATAGACATTTCTTCACTACCTAGCACATGCCTCATCCCGGAGTCTACTCGAAACATCATACGTGTTTGTGTTTCAGAAAATCCTCTGATTGCAGACACAACGACATATACATCGTTAGAAGATGGTAATAGATTTATTCCGTTTAGCAGCTATGAAACAATACCAGTTCACTAACGCATGTCGAAGCTGATAGTCCTAATGTAACGGAAATAACGAGCACGCTAACAGCGTAAACGTAAATCTGCGCATCTTTACGAACGTCAGCAAAGCGTCCAATGCATACACTCATATTACATGGAGGAAGCTCTATCACTATCTGTAGTAGCATGCCACTGTGAGGAACAGTTTGTTTGGGAAGAGAGACTTTTTTGCATTGTTACCGGTGATTATCGGATCGAGAGAGAGAGAATGAACAAAACTAGGGCTGTTGATAAAATATCGATATGTCCATATATTTTCCAAAAGTCTAGATATATATCGGCGATTAAATTCCCAGATACATCGATATATCGCTATAAAATTGTTAATGTCGAGTGCCGATATTTTTTGTACATTATATTTTTCCACAGTTTTCGGTAAACATTTAAAGCTTTTCTTTTGAAATAGTGGTAGAGCATAATTTCACTTTCACTGTGTGAAGGAGTCTTACTACTTCTTGGCTTTCGTTACGTCCAATCTTTCTACATGAATGTATGAAGCAAGTATAGGTCGCACAAAAGAACAAGTCCGATTTTACTGGGGGTCTGGAAAGGGGGGGAGGGTGTGAATGGAATAACGAGATTTCCGATGCGAAGAAATAGCAATAACAAGAAAGTTGCGTTAAAAAACAATTTTCAACGCAAGTAGTGTGCTATTTCTCCACATCGGAAATCTTAAAACACAGTTTCTGGAAATAGTGAACAAAAATCATAATGGCGAGATTGGTCTTTGTGGTAGGTGGGGACGTGTGAGGTGAAATGGTGACGTAATCGACGCTCGGCGGTACGGACGGAAACTGCAACGTTTAGCTTCACCACGCAGCTTTGAAACTGCAACTGGCAGATCGCTGGCGTTGGCAGAAATGAAAAGATACTTATATACAGTTATCATTGTTAGCAAAGTGGCTATCTCCAGTCGTGAACGCGCATCGTTTTCCTTTCAGTTCTTGCACTAAGGGGGACATGCAGGATGCTAGCTTGTTGATGCACAGGATATCTTATAATAAAATACCTCAGTATAAAGCTCTGAAACTAGCACTATATTTACAATGTGCTGCCGATATTATTTTAGGCCGGTAGGTCGCTTTTTTCCCGCGACACATAGATTCCTTTTTCGATATATCGAGAGGCAATAATGATGTCTTTAAGTAAAGACACATCGAACTACCGATATTTTTAAAAAATCAACAGACCTAGACGAAACCTTGTGACGGCTCATTACGTACTTATCTAGCAGGGCACTAAGGGGTCTCACCCCGTTCTGTCCATATCTCGTGGAACAGTCACCACGAACAGTGTCATATCCCACTGCAGAGAAATATCAAGAATGTTTGTAATTTAGCGTCCCGTTGACCTTCAGACCATTGGAGACTGATTATTAGGTTAATTGCAGAGTGACGGTGAAGGAAACAAGTCTTTGTCTCTTTGAATAATTTATTTCACTGTTTGCTTCAAATGACATCTGTATAATATAGAAAATGTAAATCAAGTCGGCTGATGGGGGTTCAGATAACAGTTCCACCCGGATACGAGTCTAGTGTTGTCAGTACATAGATCAAGGTATATACCACTTTTGATTTCCTAATAGGCAAGGAAAATTTATTTTGTAAACGCCATTCGGCTATGCTACCTTCTGGTCAGCTATCAGAACGATACTGTAATTAAATAATCCTGGTTACAGAGGCAATTCAGGAATAAATTTTCACCAGTAATTGAATATTGTCCTTTCGTTTCACAGCATGTAGGAGGATATAACAACGGTATTTCATATTGTAATCAGGTAGTTCTAATGATGATAAATTATTCGCTCGACTCTGGATGAAAAATACTCGAGCTTTAAGAACTGTAGTACAGAATGTGTTTAGATAGGCAGACTAACCTGTGAATCCGGTAATGCACCAGTGCCACGACCACGATGATGCCGCCGTGGGTTGCGATCCCGGCTGCTATCATGTAACCCAGAGGAACGATTTTGTCCAGTTCGCATTCAGCTCCAGGCTCCCATTTATTCCACGCAAAGAGTGATAGATTTATCATTATGGAGGCCAGCCATACAGTTGCGATTATGACAGCCCATCGCCTGTAAAACAATGGATTTGGTTATTGAGTTGAAGATTATTATTATTCATATAGGAAGTATTGTATGACAATTGTCAAGAAATACAGTGAATTCATCCAAATGTCATGACCACCCCAGAAGCATCGTAACATATATTGGTCGCATATTTCGTCATACGATCTGTTTCTTGAGAAACCTGTTCTCCTGCTATCTGATTTATACCGATCGTAACTTCGTTAGATTTTCCTTATGCTGTTACTCTGGCAGTCTGTCCTGGCATTGACACGGTTTCCCACTCATGCGAACCTGGCGTGTTAATTTAAAGTGTCCGCCCCCACAGCTGAGTGACCGGTAGCTCAGGGTGTTCGGTTAGAGGGTTAGCTGCCCTCTGTAATAAAACAACTGAACTAACCGATCAACGATGAGCGGGTCTCTTACGACGTCCGCCCCGAGCAGATGCAACGAACGAAAGCGACCAAAATGAGAGTTTTATGCCGGCACGGTAGCTCAGCGTGTTGAGTCAGAGGGTTAGCTACCCTCTGTAACAAAAAACTGAGAGAATGGATCAACGTAGAACCTAAACGAGTGTCATCGGAAGTCCGCCCCGAACAAATTCAACTAAAAATATAGATCAAAAATGAGATTTAGAAAAATAGTGGGCAGCGTGACAGATTGCCGTCCTACGGGCCCAGGTTCGATTCCCGGCTGGGTCGGCGATTTTCTCCGCTCAGGGACTGGGTGTTGTGCTGTCTTCATCATTTCATCCCCATCCGGCGCGCAAGTCGCCCAATGTGGTGTCGAATATAATAAGACCTGAACCAAGGCGGCCGGACCTGCCAGCAACGGGCCTCCCTGCCAATGACGCCAAACGCTCATTTCCATTTTTCCATTTAAAGTAACCTGTTTCAGAGTACCGACTGCGTACCGTACTGAGTAGCACTGTCAGTAATTTTCAATTTATTGCGGGGCCTCTGTTTTCACTAACTGACTGAAGTGGAATGCATTTGATTTTACAAATACTTTTAAGTTTTATTACTCGCTTTTTATACTCTGAGTAAGGTCTTACTCTGTACTGAATTTCTTTATATGGCTATAAGACTAAAACGTGATATAATTTACTTGCATCTGGTGACACAGTGACTGCAGAACTCGACTTTTTCCTGTTTTATCGGCATAAAGACTCGACTCATACTGGGTAATGACAGAATGAGAGAGCTGCACCAGGAAATGCCCTACCGGCAGAAACTTACACGCTGCAGACATGGACTGTGCGGCTGATCCCGACGGAGGTTCCAGTCCTCCCTCGGGCATAGGTGTGTGTGCTTGTCCTTAGGATAATGTAGGTTAAGTAGTGTGTAAACTTAGTCCCATAAGATTTCACACACATTTGAACATTTAGAAACTTACAACTGGCACCACAGTAAAATTTTACTTTAAGAGCATAAGTTGAAAATCATCTCAAGTTTCTGTCTTCATGCATGATCTTGTGAAATAGGATGAATTTTTTTAACTTTCTGTACGCTTAGGCAATACTATCAGTTTGTTTATTGTATTTTCCGTATTGACACATCATGCTGAAAATTTGTTTTACCGATTTAAGCTTTACTGAACTTAGCACGTGCGCAGAAAAGTGATTCACATCGTTCTCAGCACTATGATACTTAACTTCTGAGGTCATTAGTCCCCTAGAACTTAGAACTACTTAAGCCTAACTAACCTAAGGACATCACACACACCCATGCCCGAGGCAGGATTCGAACCTGCGACCGTAGCGGTCGCGTGGTTCCAGACTGTAGCGCCTAGAACCGTTCGGCCACCCCGGCCGGCTCGTCCGCAGAAGCCACACAGCATCTGACAAACACTGGGTAGACATTGGTGCAATAAATGGACAGTTACAGTAGGGTAAAGTAAGGTAGGATCTATTTTGCAGGGTACGAAATATATTATCTGACAGTTCTGTATGTAATGTGTAATTGGTGATGGACGAAACATCGATATGCGTTGTGTTATAACAAATGAAACATACGAAATTTGTTATGTGAATGGGTGCGGTTACATTAATTATTGTTGTTATTTAGATTATTGTTGATACTATTATTATTATAAACCGACCGGGAGACCTGGGAGTGTTATAGAGCGGCTTCCGGAACGGGGAGGTGCGGCTACCACTGATTGAATCCGGAGAGCGGATTTACGACGAGGGTCGGTGTGCCTGTCAGCCTCGATGTGGTTTCTAGGCTGTTTCCCACATCCTAGCAAGTGAATTACGGGCTGGTATCCAGATCACGCCACAGTTACACGATTCGTAAACATTTAGAGAACTCACACGAATAACACTACGTACAGAAAGTTTGGGTACACATATTCCGCCACGGATGGTAAGGGACTGACGAGACTAAGGGTATTCGGCCACTCCTTAAGTCAGCCATGGCAAATTCGTTAACTATCATGTCGACCCCGCACCGATTCGCAACAAAGGCACTACAAAAGGAAAGAAGGCTGTTGCTTGTACACATACTGCATGATTTGGTGGTTCTGGTGGCTTAACCGCTTCAACATCCACCAGTTAACGTAAGGCAGGAAGGTCGTTTGCCTCGTGTAAGCTTCGTTCTGTGTGTTTCATGTTTTTTTGAGGGGCAGGTTGGAGACCTGCCCGGTAAGACGATAAATCAGTTCGTCTGAAGAACCGATTAACATGGAAATGACGTTTGTCGAACATGCGGTTAAGTAGCTTTGTTTGGAACTGCTAAAGTGGAACACGGTGAGAGGCGGTGCAGAAGCAGCGAATGGAAAACAACTGCTGAGACTGACTTGGTCGTCTTAATGACTTCTGGGACCCGACGCTGGCGCAGAACGCTGTAGCTCGCGTAATGGGTTTCTCTGACGAGCATCCACGTAGCATTTCTGTGGTTTTGGGCTAACTTGCTGACGTGTTTATAGTGTCATCTTATGTAATGGAGTTTTCTACTCAAGATAAAACAAATTTCTCCCTAGCTGCTGGTAAATGTGTAGCGTTAGTAGGATGGCGATATTAAAGCAACCACAGAATAATTTAGAGCGCTCTGAACCCTTTGTTGCGTATCTTAGTGACTAAGTTATCATGTAAGACATAGAAGTTAAGTTGCTAAAGATAGAAAGATTTTTTTTACTGGTGCTTTCGGTTTTCTGGTAGCCACACTAAAAGTAAGCGTCAGCTGATAACTGCTCAGCGTGACGCACTTACACACATAGTGTACTGAAAATCGGAGCAGCACAGTCCCATTAAAATATTAATAAATTTACATACTCTTTCAAAGTCTTACGTCTTTCGGATTAAGTGGAAAAATCTGAATATTACTGCTCCTTTACTAATAATATAAGCACCGTTGAACTGTGTCCGAAGTTTCTTCTCAGTTGCTCTCGTTTGCGCGCAGTACTGCTAGTTCTCTCGACAGCAAAGGAAGTAATTTTTTATTTACTTAATTAGAAACTTATTAAGCAAGTACTCCAAAATTTTCATTTAGAATAATGGCCTCTGATAAGTTTCCTCTGAAACAGTGTATTCCAATATCTCTCACTACTGAATACCCTACAGCAAGTTTTGTTACTGATTATATCATTATAGCATTTGTGGAAGCACGTTGCAAATTTTACTCTCATGCTATATTTACGGTGGGTTATTTACACGTTTATGTATTTAATTCATCCCTTGTCGTGTCAAGTCGAATATATGGTTAGCCTCTCAGAGACGGACCAGTCTATCGATTTGAGTTGATGAAGGCAGTTTTGATGCTTCTTAGGAAGCATTTAAAACGTCGAAATTGCTACTTCTCGTTTATGAGCCAAGTAGGTGGGACAGAAACACTTAACTGCACAAGACACTGCCTGCTATGAATATGAAATAGGGTGGGACTAACCCATGAAAAGCGGTCACAGATGAATCATCGCTAAACACAGGCTGACGAAGGCACCATTAACTTACACGGAAGTGGCAACAGTCTTCATATAGTACGTCCATCTTAGCCAACGAAGTGACAATTATGTAATCATGCCAATGAAATGCTTGAGATCCACTCTTAAAACAAGTCCTCGAGCCAATATTGTGACATAGGGTTAAGAGGATTGGCACATCACAAGAAGTCATCCCAATAAAAGCTACTTGCAGCATGAAAGTAAACGTATTAATTAATTTCATACAGTAATCGAGGAAAAATTTTATTAAAATTATTTCACATAACATGCTATAAATCGAAATTATAGCATATAGTTCATTACCACAACACTCCCACAAATTTACTCCAATACACGTTCTCATATATTTGCTCCAATATCTAGTCATGGATTCAGTAATTAAAAAAACTGGTAATGACATTCTAGAGAGATCCAAAGTGTAAGTCTCATCAACTATTCAATATTTATATGGTGTTATTAGTGACAGTAATTAATTTTAATGTAACAGTTTCAGTAGTTAACTAATAGTAATTCAAATATCAATGTTATGTTTAGTAATATCTTTGAACTTTACCAATGACTCACGTGGAACACAATATCTGTCATTCCTAACATACAAATTGCAAATGTGCGCATTGCATTACATCTAAGGAGTTTCAACAGATGAGCTAAGTGTACTGCAGCGTTCTTAAGTCATCAGTGATAGCGGGACGTTATGTGAGAGAACATCTTCCTTATGTTGACTAGAACGAAAGTCACAATTTTCATGACTCCTAATGGTGGGGCTAGTCTTCTGGTGTACTTTCTTTGCCACGAAACTTAATCGTGTTGGGGCAGATACGGACTGTTCGAATTGCGAGTCTCAAAACAACCAAAGCAGACGTTGAATAAAACGATTCGACATTAGATTTAAAAAAAGAAATACTCTGCAGTATAAGGAAAGTAGAGTATGAAGAGGAGATCTTCTTAACTGAAATGTGCTCAAGTTTCCCTTTATTAATGTAAGGAGAAATATCATTAGATTAGAGGGTAACAAAT
Organism: Schistocerca cancellata; assembly: GCF_023864275.1. NCBI lineage: Eukaryota > Metazoa > Arthropoda > Insecta > Orthoptera > Acrididae > Schistocerca > Schistocerca cancellata. The sequence goes on from NC_064629.1 coordinate 394,825,830, forward strand.
CAATTTTTGTTTCACTAGCTGTTCTTGCCTGCTGTCTATCACTGTATTTAGTACTACTTTGTAACGCTAATTAATTATATTTAGTAATCAGCTACTGGGAATGGAATGAAATTTTGTCTGAACTGCAAAGGCATTCTATGACAGTAAAAATCAACGTCGATTCTTCTAATTGCACTAACTGCCCTATGTACAAACAATTTAACGAAGTAACTTACATAACCGAGAGCCTACTTATAATAAATTTCCACAATGGATTCCTACTTTTAACGAAGACTAGCTGAGTGCCTGGCGTTGCCCAGGTATGTATTTATTTCTGTCATCTATTAGTCCTTCTTCTCCATCCTCATCACTATGTCCATCTCTTCATCCCCCTCTCTCTGCACACTTCTTCCACCCTCCACACTCTATCTCTTCCTGCCCCTCTCTCTGTACATCTGCACCTCCCCCCCCCCTCTCTCTCTCTCTCTCTCTCTCTCTCTCTGCGCGCCCACGGCGTCAATCTCCTACTCATCCCTTTCAGTGCATCTCCTACTTCACTCCCTCTGTCTGTTCATCTCCTCATCTCCCCTTCTCTCTCCAAGCCGTCACCTCCGCTCAATAGGGCGTTGCTGGTTCTTGTCCACAAAATATTCCTTTCTAGATAGTAAACAATACCTGTACCAAGTATGCCTAAAATCTATCCAGGGGTTTAGGAGCAGCATTTATCCACTGCTTTGCTTGTGTACGCACATATCCAATGTACTTCACATATATTTAACATATTTCACACGTATTTGTACACATATTTCACCTGTATCTCAAGCGAATTTCACCTTGCAGTTTCGTTTCCACACAGTTCAATGTTTATGACGTCATATCTTGTGAACTACACTACTGTCCAGAATTAACGTAGCAAGCGGAAATTTTGCAACGTTGCGTTTATTTTGCCACGAAACGGTATAAACAGGTGATAATAAAGTAGAAACAACGAAAAGAATTCATAAAGGTCCGAGAATTATTATCGGTTATTGAAAGTTATAATGCACAGATAATATTGCGAATAGAAAGCTGGTTGAAGTCAGACGTCAGTGACAAAGAAATCCTAAGTTCAGACTGGAATGTTTATCGTAAGGATAGGTTAGCTGCCAGTGGTTGCGGCATGTTTATTGCAGTAAAAAATTCGATAAAAATCTAGCGAGGTTATCACGGATTCCGAATGTGAATTAATCTGGGTGAAATTGAGTATTAAAGAACGGTCAAAAATGGTGATCGGATACCTTTATAGACCACCTGGGTCAGGATCTGTAGTTGTAAAACGCTTCAGACAGAGCTTGCAGGACATCATTAGCACTTTTCCTGATCATGCCGTTGTAATAGGGAGTGACTTCAACTTGCCAGGTATAGATTGGGAGTGTTATGCCATCAAAACTGGTGCCAGAGACAGGGAATCGTGTGGCATTGTTCTGGTGTCTTGTTCGAAAATTACCTTGAGCAGATATTTACAGAACCAACTCGTGAGGGTAACGTCTTAGACCTCCTGGGAAAAAAAAAACAGACCTGAACTTGTCGAATCAGTTAACGTAGAGGAAGGTATCAGTGATCACAAGGCTGTGGCAGCATCTATAACGACGGGTCCTTCAAGGAATGTTAAGAAAGTGAGGAAGATATATTTGCTCAGCAAGGGTGACAGGATAAAAATTTCAGAATACATCAGAAGTCAGCATCAAATATTCGGCGATGAGGACTAAGATGTGGAGAACTAATGGAAAAAAATTCAAAGGCCTCGTTCGATATGCCCTAGACAAGTATGTTCCGAGTAAGGTTTTAAGGGATGCGAAAGATCCACCATGGTTTAATATCCGTGTTAGAAAAGCGCTACGTAAACAAAGAACTCTTCATCTCAGATTTAAGTAAAAATCTAGCTGACAAACAAAATCTGAACGAAGAGAAAATGAGCGTAAGGAGAGCAATGAGAGCAGCGTTCAATGAATTTGAAAGTAAGACGTTGTAAACCGATCTGAGTAAATCCCCTAGAAGATTTTGGTCGTACGTAAAATCAGTAAGTGGGTCAAAATCATGTATTCATTATCTCAGCGACCACACCGGCACCGAAACGGAAGATAACAGAGAGACGGCCGAAATGCTGAATTCGGTCTTCCGAAGTTGTTTCACCGTCGATGATCGTAACACTGTCCCTCCTTTCAATCGTCGTGCGAACGTCGAAATGGCAGATACTGAGATAACCGAACGCCGAACAGAAAAGCAGCTACAATCGCTTAGTAGTGGAAAGGATTAAGGACCAGATGAGATACCTCTAAGATTCTATAAGGATTATCCGAAAGAAGTTGTTCCCCTTCTAGCAGTAATTTATCGTAGATCGCTTGAGCAAAGAAAAATACCTAATGACTGGAAAAAAGCGCACGACATTCCCGTTTTTAAGAAAGGCTGTAAGACAGATCCACACAATTATAGACCTATATCGTCGACGGCTATCTGTTGTAGAATTATGGAACATGTTCTACGTTCAAGTATTATGACGTTCTTGGAAAATGAACAGCTCCTTTAGAAAAATCAATATGGATTCCGCAAACAGAGATCCTGCGACACTCAGCTCGCTCTGCTCCTCCATGAGATCCACAGCGCAGAGGACAACGACACTAAGGTTGATGCCGTGTTCCTTGATTTCAGTAAGGCTTTTGACACCGTCCCGCATTACCGTTTAATGAAAAAAATACGAGCTTAAGGAGAGCAGATCTGCCATTGGATTCAAGACTATCTTGCAGATAGAACTCAACAAACCGCTCTTAACGGAACTAGATCGACAGATGTAAAGGTAATATCCGGAGTTCCACAGGGAAGTGTGATAGGACCATTGCTGTTTACAGTATATATAAATGATCTAGTAGAAAGCGTCGGATGCTCTTTAAGGCTATTCGCAGATGATGCATGCAGTTGTTTGTACCAAATTATCAAAGGCAGGAGATAGTAAGAATTTGCAGAACGACCTGCAGAGAGTTGATGAATGGTGGAGACTCTGGTAGTTGACCCCGAACGTAAATAAATGTAACATTTTGAGCATACGTAGGAAAACAAATCCACTACTGTACAGCTACACTATTGACGACAAACAGCTGGAGACAGTATTTGTCGTAAAATATCTTGGCGTAATTATCCAGAGCGACCTTATGTGGAATGACCATATAAAACACATAGCGGGAAAAGCAGACACCAGACACAGATTCATTGGAAGAATCTTAAGGAAATGCAAATCATCCGCGAAAGAAGTGGCTTATTAGGAGCTCGTTCGCCCGATTCTTGAGTATTGTTCATGTATCTGGGATCCCTATGAGGTAGGACTGATAGAGGAGATATAGAAGATCCAACGATGAGCGGAGCGTTTCGTCACGGGATCGTTTAGCTGGCGAGAGCGTTACGGAGATACTAAACAAACTCCACTGGCAGACGTTAGAAGAGAGACGTTGTGCATCACGGAGAGATTTACCATTGAAATTTCGAGACAGCACTTTTCAGGAGGAGCCAGACAACATATTACTTGCCCACACATACATCTCGCGTATTGACTACGAGGAGAAAATTCGGGAAATTAGAGCCAATACAGAGACTTACCGACAATCTTTCTTCCCACGCACTACTCGCGAGTGGAACAGGGTTGGAGGGATCAAATCCGCCACACACCATTAGGTGGCTTGCAGAGAATGATGTAGATGCAGATGTAGAACATATATAGCTCCTACATGTTTAACGGTAAACGAAAATTTTCTCGTTTTTTCCCACTTAACGGATTTGCGCAAAAATTCTGACAAGTGATGAATGTACTCAGTATAGGGTGTGACTACCTCTGAAAGCAATACACGTACGACATCGACCGAGCATGCTATGAATGATGTCATCAGTCTCATGTTTAGGCAATAACGCCCATTCCTCCTGCACAGCTGCTTGCAAGTTTTAGAGAGTGGTTGGTAGATGCTGACGTGATGCAACCTGTCTCCCTAGTGCATCCCAGACATGCTCTATGGGAATCAAACCGGGAGACGCCATGCTTGCAGCATTTTCCGTTTCCAGGGAAACATCAACCACCCGTTCTCTATGAGGTCGAGTGTTATCGTCGATCAATACGAAGTCTGGGTCCACACCACCTCGCAACAACGGCTCATAGGATCCCAAAATCTTAAACCTTGCCGACACATCCCTACAATTTCAAGAAGTAGTGTTCGAGAGGTCCACATAATTCCTGCCCTCATCATAAGGGATCCTCCTCGATATCGGTCTGTTTCCACAGTTTTTGGGTCCTGAAATCGTTTTCCACATTCCTTCCGGATACGAATGCTTGGAGAATCTGTGGTGTCACCGCCAGACGCCACACTTGCTAGGTGGTAGCTTTAAATCGGCCGTGGTCCATTAGTACATGTCGGACCCGCGTGTCGCCACTGTCAGTAATTGCAGACCGAGCGCCACCACACGGCAGGTCTAGAGAGACGTACGAGCACTCGTCCCCAGTTGTACGACGACTTTGCTAGCGACTACACTGACGAAGACTTTCTCTCATTTGCCGAGAGATAGTTAGAATAGCCTTCAGCTAAGTCCATGGCTACGACCTAGCAAGGCGCCATTAACCATTTCTATAGAGAGTCTCACTTGTATCATCAAGAATGCTGTATACAAATGATGGATGAAAGTTAAGTATAACCGCAGCTACGTACTTTTCTTTATAGCATTCATAACGTATCCTGTTCCAGACTTCACGCCAGTCGGCGTGAGTTGACGCGTGCCCTTTCGGTTTCCTCGCCTTGTGTCTAGACTGTCTTGTCTAGACACAACAGAATCACTCTCCAGACCCAATCGGGACTCATCTCTGAAAAAAGAACATTGACCCACTATTCGACGTGGTATGTTGACGACTCCTCTCTAGACGTTTCCTTCTACGAAAACGCATCAGAGGTACACATGCAGCAGTTTTCCAACAATAAAGACCACTCTACCGAAGCCTTCTGTCACCGTTTATCTCGATACAACACATACAGCGGACCCTGCGAGGTCAGGTGCCAGTTTCCGTGCAGTACTAAGGGGGTACCGTCGTGTATTTACAGCCAAATAACCCTCCTCTCTTTTGGATATCATACTTGGTCGGTCCTGCCGTGATCTTCGGATCTTCGGGATGCTGTTTCGGTCTCTATAAATTATCGCCATATCTGGGAAATAACAGAACGATTCACTTGAAGCCATCGGGCCACATCGGTTTGCGACTGTCCTTCTTCCATTTTTGACGGCCGGAGTGGCCGAGCCGTTCTAGGCGCTACAGTCTCGAACCGCGTGACCGCTACAGTCGCAGGTTCGAATCCTGCCTCGGGCATGGATGTGTGTGCTGTTCTTAGGTTAGTTAGGTTTAAGTAGTTCTACGTTCTAGTGGACTGATGACCTCAGAAGTTAAGACCCATAGTGGTCAGAGCCATTTCTTCCTTTCTTCTCATGACCCTCCACAGCAGAGACTCTGGTAGGCGTGTCCCTTGTGCCATACTTTGACTGTGTACACAGCTATTGTGGATGTAGGACTAAATGGCAAACACTGCCCCGTTTGATAGGTGCCCTAGTGTCATAGTTAGCGTGGTTGTCCATTGACCGGAATGCCACCTTCCGCGCGAAACACCATCGTACGGACGTCTGTTGACAGTGTGTATGATCATGCCGTGAATTAGGCACAAGACGGTGAAATAGATGTTCACTGCTTTAATGTTGGACACCGGTGCATGTTTCATACAGCCATATAATTTAGCAGGTACATCTAGTGGTATACTTGAATAGTGTCTACCAAATGCGTTTTGTGTAGAGTTAGTAATAAAGATGTTATAAACTGAAAAGTCATGCAAAATGCTGCAGTTTGTCACGCATATCACTATTTGACATCATATCTCGTGATATATGTGTCATAAAATGACATACTTTTGTAGGAACATTCAGCGAAACATGTGGATACTGTCTGCGAAATTTGTTGCGAATAGAAACAGTAATAAAGACGTAATAAATTAAAACGTCATAAATGAAGTGGCAGTTTTTCATGCATCACAGTTTTTATGACGCCATATCTCCTGGACCATGTATCGTATAGCGATATATTTTTCAGGTACATATAGTGGTGTATGTTAATGCCGTCTGTAAAATGCGTTACAAATAGATTTAACAGTAAAGAAGTAATATAAGTTTTTGCCTGATGCGACAGTTCTATTGCATGGACGGGGAAAATGTAGTAAGCTATAAATTTTTATTCTTTCACCGTTTTGTGAGGTGTGTCAGCGAGAAAAAAGGTCGTATAGGATGGACATTTTGTGTAAAAATGGTTCCAAATTACTGTGTGCTCTCATTGTCAAATACTGAACGAATGAAGTCTGCCTATATTGCGCGGCATGAGCAACGCTACTCTTTCAGCCCCAGCGCCACTCTTTTGCGAGTTAGATGGTTCTTCACCCACAGTGGTTCTTTCCGGACAAAGAGTGAAAGGTGTACCAAGTTTGGCAGAAATCGACCAATTGGAGGAGATGGTGAACATACATACATACACGGAGGTGAAAAAAGTCATGGAACGTGTTGGACCTCCATTTGTCTTCCATAGTGCAGTAACTCTACGTGGCATGGAGTTAACGAGTCGCTGGAAGTCCCCTGCAGAAATATTGAGCCATGCTGAATTTTTAGCCATCCATAATTTCGAAGGTTTTGCCTGAGCCGGATTTTATGCACGAAATGACTTCTCGATTATGTCCCATCAGTGTTCGATGGGATTGATGTCGGGCCAAAGCACTAACCAATTAATACGCTTGAATTGTCCAGAGTGTTCTTTAAACAAATCGTGAACAACTGCGGCCGGCTAACATGGCGCATTGTCATCCACAAAAATTCCATCGTTCTCTGAGTACATGCAGCCCATGAATGGACGCAAATTGTCTCCAAGAAGCCGAACACAACCATTTCCTTTCAATCATTGGTTTAGATGAACTAGAGGACGAAGTTCATCACATGCAAACACAACCCACCCATTATGACGTCACCATCAGCTTACAGAGTGCCTTGTTGGCAACTTCGGTCAACGGCTTCGTGACGTCTACGGCACACTCAAAACCTACTATTTGCTATTACCAACTGAAATCGGAACTCAGATGAACAAGTCACGGTGTTCCAGTAGTCTAGAGCGCAACCGATACCGCCACGAGCCCAGGAGAAGTGCTGCAGGCGATGTCGTGCGGTTACCAAAGGCACCCGCGTCAATCATCTGCTGCCATAGGCCATTAGAACCAAATTTCGCAACACTATCCTAACGGATACGTTTGTCGTACAACCCACACTGATTCCTGAGATTATTTCACGCAGTGTTGCTCGTCTGTTAGCACTGACAGCACTACCTAAAAGCTGCTGCTCTCGGTGGTTAAGCGAAGGCCACTGCGTTGTCTGTGGTGAGAGGTGATGCCTTCCATTAGGTATTGTCGTCACGCTCTTGACACTGAGGATCTCAGAATACTAAATACCATAACGATTTCCGAAATGGATTGCCTCATGCGTCTAGCTCAAACTACTATTTCGCGTTGAAAATCTGTTAATTCCTGTCGTGTGGCAGTAATCACGTTGGAATTGTTTTCACATGAATCACCTGAATACAAATGACACCTCCGCCAATGTACTGCCCTTTTATACCCTGTAGACGCGATAATACCGTCATCTGTATATATGTTATCGCTAGCCCATGACTTTTGTTCATCTCAGGAAAGAAGGAAGAAAAATTGACTTTTATGTCCCGTCGACATCGAGGTCAGTAGAGACGGAGCACAATCTCGGATTACGTCAAGGATAGGGAACTAAATCGGCCGTGTCCTTTGAAAGGAAACATCACGGCATCTGCCTAGAGCGATTTAGGGAAATCACGGGAGAGTATAATCTGGATGGCCAGACGCAGGTTTGAACCGTCGTCCTCACGAATGCGAGTCCACTGAGCTAACCACTGCGCCACCTCTCACGGTTTGTCACCTCAGTTTTCAGTTCATAAATACAGACAGACATACATATATAATTGTCTGCATATACTTGCGTACATCCACTTTTATAATATATACTTATTAAACGAGAAAGATGAAAACTTTTATGTAGAAGACATAGATAGGTATGTGTTGATGGGTGTAAACAAAAACACATGTGTAGGTGGTATTCGCTGTGTGGTCCGTGCTCCGAAGCGAGAAAGGAAAAAAGAATCTAACCTACCTTCCTATCTTCTGCAGTCTCGAATCAGCACTTTAACGTTATTTGTGTTATTCGTCGAGTAGCTCTGAAACTGCACTTTCCACGCCTGTCGATGACTTCCTGATGGCGGATGTGCTCCTTTCTTTCTGTGACACGATAGCCTTCATGAACCCACATCACTGTTCTACCAAGAACGAGGCATTGTACTTTATCTTTCATCGAGATCTAGTTCAAAAATGTTCAAATGTGTGTGAAATCTTATGGGACTTAACTGCTAAGGTCATCAGTCCCTAAGCTTACACACTACTTAACCTAAATTATCCTAAGGACAAACACACACACCCATGCCCGACGGAGGGTTCTAATCTCCGCCGGAATCTGCAGCACAGTCCATGACTGCAGCGTCCTAGACCGCTCGGCTAATACCGCGCGGCGAGATCTAGTAATACAAACATAAATACACAAATCAGAAAAGGATTTACATTACCTCGGTTCCGAGAATTCCGGAACGTGTACTGAAAATTGGAATAGAGATCAAAACAAGCATCATTTTCGACTTTTTTATTGTTCATGAAAATCACACACCGCATTTTGTACTACCATAAAGCGAGACCTTCAGAGGTGATGGTCCAGATTGCTGTACACACCGGAATCCCTAATACCCAGTAGCACGACCTCTTCGATTGATGCATACCTGTATTCGTCGTGGCATATATCTACAGGTTCATCAAGGCACTGTTGCTCCAGATTGTCCCACTCTTCACCGGTGATTCGGCGTAGATGTTTCAGAATGGTTGATAGGTCCTGTAGTCCATAAACAGCCCTTCTAAATCTATCCCAGGCATGTTCGATAGTGATCATGCCTGAAGAACATGCTGGCCACTCTAGTCGAGTGATGTCAGTATTCTGAAGGAAGTCATTCACAAGATGTGCAAGATGGGGCGAGAATTGTCATCCATGATTACGAATGCCTCGCCAGTATGCTGCCGATATGGTTGCCCTATCGGTCGATGGATGGCATTCACATATAGTACAGCTGTTAAGGCACCTACCATGATCACCAGCGGCGTACGTCGGACACACATAATGCCACCCCAAAACTACAGGAAACCTCAACCTTGTTGCACTCGCTGGACAGTGTATCTAAGGCGTTCAGTCTGACCGGGTATCCTCCAAACTCGTATTCGACGATTGTCTGGTTGAAAGCTTATGCGACTCTCATTGGTCAAGAGAACGTGATGCCAATTCTGAGCGGTCCATTCGGCATGTTGTTGGGCCCATCTGTACCATGCTGCACGTCCTCGTGGTTGCAAAGATAGACTTCGCCATGGAAGTCGGGTGTGAAGTTGCGCATCATGCAGCCTATTGCGCACAGTTTGAGTCGTAACACGACGTCCTGTTGCTGCATTAAATGCGTTATTCAACACGATAGTTTAGCTGCCAGGGTTCCTCCGAGCTATAATCCGTAGGTAGCGGTCATCCACTGCAGTAGTAGCCCTTGGGTGGCCTGAGCGAGGCATGTCATAGACAGTTGCTGTATCTCTGTATCCCCTCCAGGTCCGAACAACATCGCTTTGGTTAACTCCGAGACGTCCGGACACTCCCGTGTTGAGAGCCCTCCTGGCACCAAGTAACAATGCTGACGCGATCGAACAGCGATAGTGACCGTCTAGGCATGGTTGAACTTCAGACAACACGAGCCGCTTTACTGGTGGAATGACTGGAACTGATCGGCTGTCGAACCTCTTACGTCTAATAGGTGCTGCTCATGCATGGTTGTTTACATCTTTGCGTGAATTTAGCGACATCTCTGAACAGTCAAAGGGACTGTGTCTGTGATAAAATATCCACAGTCAACGTCTATCTTCAGGAGTTCGGGAAACCGGGGTGATGCAAAACTTTTTTTTGATGTGTGTATTATGTTATTCACTTGGCGGTGTGCTTTGTTTCACGAGAAAAACCAGAATGAGCCCGGCAGTCATCTAAAGTATTATAGGAAACCGCTTAAAATCACATCCAGACTAACACTCTTTAATCAGAGAGTAAATTTCTTCTGTTTTGTCTCATATGTCAGTCTAAATACAATTCGTGTTTTGCTATGGGGGAAGTTCCCCAGAATTGCCAGTTTTATTGACAGGGAATGTTTACGACTGTGCACATACTTCGTTCTGTAATTCGTAACTGAAGTGTCGTAGCCTGTCAGTAAGCTAGGCAGGTCATTGTCGCTGGCCATGTAGTGTCTTGAAACTTAGATCGAAGATGATTCGATATCCGAAAACACAGTGGCGAGGAAACAGTACATCATTTAACGTGTGCCCGAATCAGTGCCACGAACAATACCCAGAATCGTCTTACACAGCGCCACAGACGACAGCAGGGCTCCAAAATCAACATCTGGGTTCAAAAAGTGAGTTAATAGCTAAAGTCGAGAGCTGACGTGATTATGGCTTCAGTAATCCAATACAGACTATTAAACCTGCATCAAAAGCCAGGTACAGGAGTAACGGCTATGTCCATGTGAGCAATATGAGCGACACCTAGGCCCTGCAGCTACTGTAGTTGGAACTACGGACCATACATACCACATCGTGGAACTTTACGAGTCCGTCTCTACAGGATGTCCCAGCAGAAATGGTCAGCATTCAGGGATATGACAGGAAATACCATTCTAAGAAAATAAGTCCAGTAAACATAGACTCTAAAAAGCATACCTTATGAGCTATGAGCACTTGTTCAGTGGAAGAGATGTATTTCACAGCAGCGATGATGAACACGTGGTCGCAGCTCTCAAGGTATGTATTTTAGAGCCCACGGTTACTAGACATTTTGCTTCGAATGATCGCTCCAGAAATATCCCTGAAGACTGATCATTTCTTTTTTTTTTTTCTTTATTGAATTTCAATTCCCCCCGAAGGGGGCGGGCTGGCAGCAGCTTAGTATGCCGCTCTTCAGCCTACAGATTTTGTGAGAAAGATCAAGAGAATAAATAATAAAAAACAGGCGATAAAATCGGAGACTTAAAGAGTAACATGGCGAAAAGAAATCGAGGAACTTAAAACAAACAACAGAGGGATGATGATGCTAATAAAATACATACGAAGCAGACAGGGAAAACAATAGACAGACAATTAAAAAACACGGCGACAGTCTGGATTCTGTTCGCAAAAGACATAAAATTCACACCTAGCGACAGCATGGTTTCTGTTCGCAACACGAGAAAGACAAACAACACTGAATAGTCACTGGAACACTGCACTAAAAAGTTGGCAAATTTGACATACCACAGTCGAGAGCAGGTGGGGGGAAACTGGACAGAAGATGGGAAAACAAAAAAGGGGGGAAAGGAGAGTAAAAGCGAAGGGGGGAACCGGGAAAGGAGCTGATGGAGGATGAGGACCCATAAGAGAGGTGGGGGGCAGACGCGACAGGGAATGGGGTGGGCAGAGGAGGGGAATACAAAAGGACTTGGGGGGGAGAAGGGAGGTAGGGAGAGGTTTAGTGGGGAGAAAACAGGACGGAAGGGGGGGGGGGGGAAGAGGGAGCCCAGGGAAAGGACAGAGGGAAGGAGGGGGAGTGAGGATCAGAGTTGATAGGAAGGATAAATGGAGGGAGAGAGGGCATCGTCCGGGAGGGGGAGTTGACGGAAGCCACCTTGGGAAAGGAGATGGAGGGTGTAGAGAGGGATGGTAGGGGGGACACAACGGTGAAGACGTGGCAGGGGGCGGGGATGGGAGAGGAGAAGAGAAGCCAGGGGGTGAGGGGGTTCAAGACGGCGGGAGGTGTAGAGGATGCGGATATGTTCGAGGAATAGGAGCAGATGGGGAAAAGGAATGATCATTTCTCATGGGACACCCTTTATATACCTGGAGGCTGGAATAACTTGAATTATATTTACAAACAAGGCGGCAGCTCCACACGGAGCTAATGCGTGGTGTCTGTTCTTTCGGACACGTTCGAGAGAACAGACACTACATATTCATTTAATTTAATAGGCCTAGTTGGGCAATGGATCCACCTTCTTCTTTACGGATGTACAAATACGTCCTAACTCTTTTGGGAATCTCAGAGAGCGAACATTGAGAAAATGGACAGAGACTGCAGATCGGTGGCGCTCAGTGGGAATGTGAATCAGCAGTGAGACGTGCCGAGACAGTTCGCGCATTTGCGTTAACGCTGTGTCCGCAATCGTGCAGTGATTAACGCACCTGTCTAGTAAGCAGGAGGTCTTGGGTTCGAGTCCTGGTATAGTACACACTTCCACTCAACGCCTCTGTTTCTGCGTAATGTCCCGATTCAGTTGACAGTAATTCTCTCCCTTTCCTTTCCTTTGTTCCCCTCTCCACCTCGAATTTGTATACAGGAATATTTCTTTAAATACAGATACACCTCTTGTACATCAGTTCGTACCTGCTGTAATTAAACATTAAGTCATCTGATCACTATACAGACTATCTTAAGTGTGAATATTTGATAGAGAATTTCACAGTTCATGCTGAATTCCAAAGCCAGCACAGCTGGTTGAGGAAATATGTAAAACTGACAGCTCAATAATAGAGTGAAAGTTTACATGTAGACGAATTATCAGGTGCAACCTGAGATAAATGAGGTGTCGGTCTTGTATGTATCAACATTACTATAAAGCAAAGGAAAAGTTTTTACGAGACTGCACTGAGTGTCAATCGTTAGAAATTCCCAAATCACATTTCGGCCAAAAATGGTAGAAACAGATCCATCCCAAATTCATCTAAATCCACAGCTATACCCTGCCAGCCACCTTATAGTGTGTGACGGGTAATATCTTGGGTATCACTATTACTTTGCCATTTCCTCTTCCCGTCGCAAATGGTATGTGGGAATAACTACTGATGATAAACATTCGTGTAACATCGGAAATCTCTGCTTTTACCTTCATAATATTTCGTGTGATATCTGTAGGAAGTAACTACAAAAAAAAAAAAAAAATGTCTCAAATGGCTCTGAGAACTATGGGACTGAACATCTGAGGTCATCAGTTCCCTAGAACTTAGAACTACTTAAACCTAACGAACCTAGGACATCACACACATCCATGCCCGAGGCAGGATTCGAACCTGCGACCGTAGTGGTCGCGCGGTTCCAGACTGAAGCGCCTAGAGCCGCTCGGCCACAACGGCCGGCTGAAGAAGCTATACATTGATTGATTGTTGTGGGAGAATACGTTCTCGGAATTGAAACAATAAACCAAATCGTGATACACAATGTCTCTCTGGAACTATATGCCAATGGAATTGGATCCCTCTGACGATTACGTCCTTACTAAACAAACCCATGTCGAACCACACTGCTCTTCTTTGACTCTTCCTTGTCTCGTCTATCAATCCTACCTGGTAAAGACTCAAGCATGAGGAGCAATACTCAAACATCAATTAAATGAGGGTTTTGTAAGATACCTCAGTAGTTGGTGGACTACACTTTACTTCCTGATCTTTCAAGTGAATATTAGTGTAGCACCTTTCTTTCCTACGATTAGTTATGTGTGTTTGGCACCTATCTTATCAACGATTAGATTAATATTTAGATTTATTTGGTCGCTCCAGAAGTCTCTAATGACCACTTCATCGAAAGGACCTTAAAATCTTATCTTCCCGTTCTCCTTTCCGGGAAGAGCTGTGATTTATAAGGCTGATTGCATAAATACCACACAGGCCGCCACCTGGAAGTAATCAGCCGCAAATTAGCCTCGTATCTGAGAAGTTCAGCCAGAAGCTATTAGGATTTCCACTCTACCCTTTCCTGTCCTGGTATGTTTTGCAATGAATGTTACCTATGGCCCAGTCGCACAGTGGCCGGGACCATGAAGGAAGGATACTGTCTAACGGAGGTAACTCGCTCATGCGGATGACGTGAAGGAAGCAGCAGGCAGACATGAGAAATGCAAGCAAGCACTGTTTGCAGCATGGATTTGTCAACCGACAGGACAAAACGAAAACACAAGCACAAGCTTATAAGTAACTAGTGATGCAGGGAACGTTTGGAAAACTACTTTTTTTTCCTTTTATGGAAGGAAGGTGTGCCGCGGATTGCATAACAACAGGTGAGCCTCCAGAAATAGGGATTTCAACGTGAGTGCAGCCTAACTGAGTGAAAAACAGCGGACCGTCTCCGTAAGTATGTTGACCACGTTCTGTAAATTCTACTCAGGGATTTGGGAGCAAAGAGATGCAAGTCCCCATTCGGTCATCAACACTTGTGTTTTTTAAGGATTCCCTAAATTATAAAGGCAAGTGCCGGGACAGTTCCTTCGATTCGAGTTTGTGCGCCATCTCAAATTATCTTATCATCGAGGGGCAATTAAATCCTGACCATCCATTTCACTTCCCGAAAAAGTCAATCGTTATGACCCCTGAAGCTGACGAACGGCCTATCGCTACTGTCGTACTATCTAGAGCTCTACAACTACTGAGTTTTACAGTTGTTGAAAATTATATTACACATCCAGATTTCTGTAAGTGTATACATAAGCAGTCAGTCAAGCTAAGGATCGTATTTGGAAACATAAAATTAACAACATGTCTTCTACAAATGCAGGCTGCATACATAAAAAGACAATGGGTTTACACTGACGAGCCAAAGAATTATGAACGCCATTCACTGCAAGATCGAATGCCATTGTGGGCATGTAACGCAGTACCGACAATATGTAGGTTGTAACGGTGTAAGGGCAGATAATTTTATATGTGGTACCTTAATATGTACTCACATCTGTGTTCTGGTTGATTTTTTCCTCTGCGTGCAACAATCTTCCCACAAGCACGCCACGAACCTTACGATCTGATTTTTTTCTGCGCGGTCGCAGTGCCTGTGAGTATAGTGTAACTGTTTTACGTCCACCCGTCCCCACTTCAACATCTGACCTGCTGCCCAGGAAAAAATATGCACTGATGGCATGCCCTTGATGGTACTAACCAATCTAAAAGTATATGACTTCTAATGCTCTAATTATTAGTCTGCAAATGACATAAATACTGATGTTATGCTGATCACTACACCGTCTTTTGTCACCAATAGAAATACATGCACTTATACCTATTGCCTATGTGTAAACAGAGCAGAGACGAATGAGAGATTTCTAGCTAAGTCATGGGTCACAAATGATGAAACACAGTGATATAAGTAACTTTGACAAAAGGCTGATTGCTATAGCCTACATCCTCGAAACGAGCATTTCGAAAAGGGTGAAAATGGTCTGCCGCTCGTGTGCTACTATCGTGTGCGTCTTTATAGAGTGGTTGAAGGATGCTGAAACTATGAGTAGACGAAAAGGAGTTAGACTTTCACGCCTCACAATAGAAACAGAGCTTGCTCAATCCTTAAAGCACAACAAGCGGCAGTTTATGACAAATCTGACGACAGAGTGCAATACTGGCGCAGGCTAAAGTGTTTCGGACTACACTGTTCAGTGTACATTGTTACATGTGGAGCTCCAAGGTAGACGACACCTACATGTTTCTATGTTGAGATGTGTGTGAATTGCTAAGGGACCAGAAAGCTGAGATCATCAGTCCCTAGACTTACACACTACTTAAACTCACACACACACGCCCGAGGGAGGACTCGAACCTCCGGCGGAGGGACCGCGCAATCCGTGGCATGGCGCGTCTAACCGCACGGCCACGTTCCGATGTTGATTCACCTACAAACGTCGATATCGATCCCAATAAGCGCCAGATGATCCAAAATGGACCTAAGATCAGTGTAAACTTGTCACCTGATCGGATAAATTAAGTTTCTAGTTACAACAGATCAATAGCCGTTCCAGGATACTCCATCGAGGCGAAGAGGTCTTCTAAACATGCACTGTGCTACAGACGCAGGCCGGTGGGGAGAGTCTTCTGCTGTGGTAGCAATCAAATGTATCGTGACAACTGTGGTCTACGTGAACATTACAGCAATCCACTTCAATCCCATCGTGCTTCATGTATTTCTCGATGACAGTAACATCTTCCAGCAGGATAAATATCAGTTTAACAAGGTCAGAACTGTGTTAATGAAGTATGTGGGGAGTGATAGTGAATTCGTGTTGATTCCTGGTCACGTAATTCATCTGACCATAACAGCATCGGAAACAACTGGATTGCTGTCGGGAGACATCTCTGTGCATACAAACTACCGGTCGGTAATTTACGGGAATTGCATGACCTGTGCACAGACGTCCGGTGAAACATACCTCCACAAAACTACCAAGGAGTTGTCGAATCTGCCGCCCGGGTAGCTGCACGTGTTAACGCGACCGCTTCCTGATCGTATCTACCCGGATTAAGAAGAGGTGTGTGTCTGCTGGCGCGCATCGTTGTGGTTTTTAGGCGGTTTCCTACGTCCCGCTAAGTGAATACAAAGCTGTTTACCATGTTACACCTTAGTTACATTCTATGCCTACATTTATAATACTTTCTCACACTTGTATGCAGAATTTATCCACAGAAAGACAGGTTACACTTGCTTGTCTGGCGGGCTGAGTAGGAGACTGATGGCCGTACCATTGTGGTCTGTTAAACACTTACTCAGTATCAACATCAGTTGTTGAATTCATGCCACGCAGAATGGCAGCTGTATTGCATTCCGAAGGTAGACACACACTCTGGTAAGAAAGTGGTCGTAGTTTTTCAATTAAAAACAATTAATGTTTTCATTAACGAGGCGTTTAGCTTTCATGAGGCATCTATGGGGATAGATTAGGAAATGAGACACTTAAAGTAGTAAAGAAGTTTTGCTATTTGGGGAGCAAAGTAACTGATGATGGTCGAAGTAGAGAGGATATAAAATGTAGACTGGCAATGACAAGGAAAGCGTTTCTGAAGAAGAAAAATTTGTTAATATCGAGTATAGATTTCAATGTCAGGAAGTCGTTTCTGAAAGTATTTGTCTGGAGTGTAGCCATGTATGGAAGTGAAACATGGACGATAAATAGTTTGGACAAGAAGATAATAGAAGCTTTCGAAATGTGGTGCTACAGAAGAATGCTGAAGATTTGATGGGTAGATCACATAACTAATGAGGAGGTGTTGAATAGAATTGGGGAGAAGAGGAGTTTGTGGCACAACTTGACCAGAAGAAAGGATCGGTTGGTAGGAAATGTTCTGAGGCATCAAGGGATCACCAATTTAGTATTGGAGGGCAGCGTGGAGGGTAAAAATCGTAGAGGGAGACCAAGAGATGACTACACTAAGCAG
The DNA here is from genome assembly GCF_023864275.1 of Schistocerca cancellata. Taxonomy (NCBI): domain Eukaryota; kingdom Metazoa; phylum Arthropoda; class Insecta; order Orthoptera; family Acrididae; genus Schistocerca; species Schistocerca cancellata. The sequence goes on from NC_064629.1 coordinate 394,843,256, forward strand.
ATTCAGAAGGATGTAGGCGGCAGTAGGTACTGGGAGATGAAGAAGCTTGCACAGGATAGAGTAGCATGGAGAGCTGCATCAAACCAGTCTCAGGACTGAAGACCACAACAACAACAACAAACTAAGCAAAAAGTAAGGTACTGTCCTGGCTTCACAGTTCTAAATGTGAGTAAGGAGCTGTTACTAATCCCAAAATTTTCCTTTTATAACGTATAAAAACAAAGAAATATCTCTGTGCTATACTGAAACACACATCGAATGAGATGAACACGCAGAGACCTTTTCCTTTTACAACGTCTTAGAAACCATAAAACGACTCTGCGCTATACTGAAGCACCAGTTGCATAAGACGAACTCGCTGAGACCTAGTCAAAAATAACTAATAAATCGTGTAAGCACTGGCTGAATTGCCGGAAGAGTTGGAAATCCTTAAACATATGTGTACGGTCGACGAATTGTTGCTGAATTATCAGCTCACTGGTAGGAACCAAGGCTATTAACACTCAATAATGTCAGTTTTTAAAGCTTCTACATAAATTTCGTTATGCTCTTTTAATGGGTTACATTTCGGTTTCACCTATTTTCTCATCAACCCTTCTCCCTGCCCCTGAATGTTTTATTCCTAGACAACATATTTTTATAGTCGGGTAGGGACCTGGTGTTTTAATAACTTTTTTTATCCCAAGTCATCGGGTTGACGTCCATGTTTGGTGGTTATGTTACAGTTTCATTTAGTTAGGGCTGATGTCACTTTTTTATCTACTTGGAATAATTTTAAAGTTCGTTAGGGGAGATTTTGTTCTGATTATTTGTAATCGCTTACTTTCATTTTAGCCAATCAACGATTGTTAGATCTTTTTTTGTAAGCATTGAATATGCTGACTGTTAGTTAACTACTTTGAGCCCGACCTATGTGCATCCTCAGCAGACATTGTATGCAACCTCATTCCGCTGTACTGCGAAATGCGTTGTTATTCAAAAATTAATTTCAACGAAGACTGTTTTGAATTCAGATATTCTGCATACGGTTGCTGTACTCTTAACTGGTCATGAAGTTTTGGCTGAACAGTGTTGATAATAGGTAAATAAAAATCACCGACTGAGTGCGTCGGGCTCTAGAGTTTTACACGTACCTGACGTTCATGATTTCCTTGTAGCGGAGTGCGTGCACAACTGCGATGTAGCGGTCGACAGCTATGGCCACGAGGCTGTAGGCCGAGGTCATGTGGGCGCTGCTGACGACCACGAAGCGTAACACGCACGTGTACTTGTAGCCACCGAGCCCCACCCGCGAGGCGCACACGTAGCGGTAGGACAGGTAGAAGACGGTGGCAGCGCCGACGAACGCGTCTGCTGCCGCGAGGTTGGCGGCGAAGCGCGCCGACAGGGAGACGCCGGCGAGGCGGCGGCGCTGGCGGACGATGGCCGCCACGATGGACGCGTTCGTCGCCAGCATGAGCAGCAGCGTGACGCCGTCCACGGCCGCGTGGACTGCCAGCAGCGGCAGCCCCCCGGGCACGGCGGGCAGGCCCTCGTGCAGGCACGACTGGTCCATGCCAGCTACGTCCTGGCCAGACAACAATACTGCGCATGTAGCGACCATCTTTCGACGTAATGAATATTGTGTCACATGAAAATTTTTACTGGGATGGGATTTCAACCCGAATCTTCAGCTTGCTGCAAGTAGTGGCTTTAAACATTAGTCTTTCTAAGCTCGCCCCCAGTTTTGAGGCAAACCTAGTAATTAACAAATGAAATAAGTCCCTTTAATACTGTAGGTCTGCAACCATGGTGGAGTTTTGCAAAGAAAACCGTCTAGATCACTTACTGAATTTTTTATTTATTATTGCGATAGCACCCACTGATACCACCCGACGTGCGTCAAAGCTGGCAATGGAATAGCAAGTTTACGTCAGACGCGGGACCTGGTGGACCCAATCGTGTGCGCCCATTGAGCCAAACCTACCGTGACGCTGGGCTATGAGCGGCAATATAGAATGGTTGGTAGGAGCCACTCATCAAACACAACACGCACGCGTAACATTTTCGCCATCTGATGCTATGCCGACGCCGTCTAATAGCGTCTCCAGCAGCATCTTTTGTGGTTTAGTTCATAGGGCCTCTTCCTTGTTGACATTGAGAACTAGTCTCTGTCTCTTCCTGTTCTATTTTTTAAAGAGATATACAATTAAATCCCATTTTGACTGTGTTAAAATGTTCGCTAATCATTACTGCTTCTGTCCAGTTTTCCTACGTCGACAGTTGCCTCCCCACTCACACATCTCCTTACAGTTGGGTATGAAGCTGTACACAACAATTACAACGTCTTGGTTACTGCTATTATCAGATAAAACATATAAGTCATAATCCAAAGTTCAGTTTCAGCAGCAACAAAACCTATGTCTAACCAGGCATAATTTTTACTGCTGTCAACATCGGAATTTGTTTACGAGTTCTAAGTCTTTTTCAAGTGACAGCTGTAGTCCAAACGTCATAATAAAACTAAAATAAGTACGATAAGCGAACCAAACGAATTTATTCGCAAATAACAGATTTACGTTGTCACTTGTGCTTATCCCATTACTTTCAAATACTAAAACCGTGCACTTCTCTTGAGTACATAGGAATACTAACCAGGGGGATCGGATCCGGTAGAGGGAAGTGCTTATCCTGCCATGGAGCTACAAACAACACTGATTACATTGCACGTTCGGCATCTATGAACGGTGTTCACTGATATCATTTCATGATTTTATCCTGGATAATATTCAATGAATTTAATTTAGTGGCAGAGTAAGCCACGGTCTTCCCCCAAATCGGTTTCCCAGTGGTGCTTTTCCCATGGTTGTAGTTCAAATGGTTCAAATGGCTCTGAGCACTATGGGACTTAACATCTGTGGTCATCAGTCCCCTAGAACTTAGAACTACTGAAACCTAACTAAGGTAAGGACATCACACACATCCATGCCCGAGGCAGGATTCGAACCTGCGACCGTAGCGGTCACGCGGTTCCAGACTGAAGCGCCTAGAACCGCACGGCCACACTGGCCGGCATGGTTGTAGTGACTCGAACTAATAGTAGAAAATGGAAATGGATATGAACGTATGAGTCAGGTTGAAAGACGTAAACAGAAAACTTACTGGTTCCGGAGGATAAGGGAATATAACTATAAACGAAAAGCGAGAGAGAGAGAGAGAGAGAGAGAGAGGGAGGGAGAATAAAGCAGTAAGAATGTAGGAATTTGAAAGAAGAGAAACACTGATGTTGCAGCTATGACAAACCTGGGTCGTTTACATTTTATCTAAGTTTTAACTCATTTTATCCTACAGATAGTTATCAACGAAACTCAGAGGTAGCATCACGTCAAAGGTAAAAATGAATATGCAAAAGGGACGTCAAGCACAAGAATCAAAACACAATCAAGTTTGTGTTCTTTTTCGATTAAGCTGAAAATCATAGAAGAATTTCAGTTGTTTTATATATCACTCAAAGAAGACTTTTATTTAAGCATCAGCATCTTCACTGATTTAATTTAAGAAAATGGGAAACCCAGGTTAGGTAAAGATTATAATTTGTCACGACACTCCGACGTTCACCATTTCTGAACTTTTTTTCTGATTTCACATCACTTCAGAGCATCTTCGATTCATTTTAATTAGCCGGCCGGAGTGGCCGTGCGGTTCTAGGGGCTACAGTCTGGAACCGAGCGACGGCTACGGTCACAGGTTCGAATCCTGCCTCGAGCCTGGATGTGTGTGATGTCCTTAGGTTAGTTTGGTTTAATTAGTTCTAAGCTCTAGGCCACTGATGACCTCAGAAGTTAAGTCGCATGGTGCTCAGAGCCAAGCCATTTTTAATTAATTTATTTATTTGGCATGATCAGAAAAGTGCCTTCAGACTCTCCTTTACATCAGACCAGGCTTCTACACACATAACACTGTTTACAGTGATCAGGCAAAACATTATGCCCACTGTCCACCGCAACGTTTGATGCCGTTGGTGGCGTTGTGGATACATCAGACGGTAACAAAAGTATGTATGTGTAGCAGATAGCCCAGATACCGGCTGCAAATGGGGAAACCGATTAATATAAATGACTCTGGCGAAGTGCACATTATTATTACGCAAAGCTTGTGAACAAATACACTACTGGCCATAAAAATTGCTACACCACGAGGACGAAATTTAACCGACAGGAAGAAGATGCTGTGATATGCAAATGATTAGCTTTTCAGAGCATTCACACATGGTTGGCGCCGATGGCGACACCTACAACGTACTGACATGAGGAAAGTTTCCAACTGATTTATCATACACAAACAGCAGTTTACCGGCGTTTCCTGGTGAAACGTTGTTGTGATGCATCGTGTAAGGAGGAGAAATGCGTACCATCACGTTTCCGATTTTGATAAAGGTCGGATTGTAGCCTATCGCGATTGCGGCTTATCGAATCGCGACATTGTTGGTCGAGATCCATTGACTGTTAGCAGAATAACAGATGGGGACGTTTGCAAGACTACAACCATCTGCACGAACAGTTCGATGACGTTTTCAGCAGCATGTACTATCAGCTCTGAGACCATGGCTGCGATTACCCTTGACGCTGCATCACAGACGTTAGCGCCTGCGATGGTGTACTGAACGACGAACCTGGGTGCATGAATGGCAAAACTTTATTTTTTCGGATGAATCCAGGTTGTCTACAGCATCATGACGGTCGCATCCGTGTTTGGCGACATCGCGGTGAACGCACATTGGAAGCGTGTATTCGTCATCGCCATACTGGCGTATCACCCGGCGTGATGGTATGGGTGCCATTGGTTACACATCTCGGCCACCTCTTGTTCGCATTGACGGAACTTTGAACAGTGGACGTTACATTTCAGATGTGTTACGACCCGTGGCTCTACCATTCTTTCGATCTCTGCCAAACCCTACATTTCAGCAGGATAATGCACGACCGGATGTTGCAGGTCCTGTACGGGCCTTTCTGGATACAGAAAATGTTCGACTGCTGCCCTGGCCAGCACATTCTCCAAATCTCTCACCAACTGAAACGTATGGTCAAAGGTGGCCGAGCAACTGGCTCGTCACAATACTCTTGATGAACTGTGGCATCGTGTTGAAGCTGCATGGGCAGTTTTACCTGTACAGCTCCGTTTGACTCAATGGCCGGGCGTATAAAGGCCGAAATTACGGCCAGAGGTGGTTGTTCTGGGTACTGATTTCTCAGGATCTATGCACCCAAACTGCGTGAAAATGTAATCACATGTCAGTTCTAGTACAATATATTTGTCCAATGAATACTCGTTTATCATCTGCATTTCTTCTTAATGTACGAATTTTAATGGCCAGTAGTTTATCTCAAAAACGGCGAAGCTTGTCGAATGTTTACGTGCTGTGCCGTGAGCATCCACGGAAAGAGGTGGAAGGACAACGAAGACACTTTTGGGTGCTAAATAGTTGGACGTCCACCATCTCCACAGAACGTGAAGTTCGGAGGCTTTCTGCTTTGTAATGTTGGGTATATGGTAATCTGTGACATCTCTGCCAAAAGAGCACAATGCCGGTGCACGCACAAGTGTTTCGGGGCACACAGTTCATCGTACATTGTTGAACATAGAGCTCCGCAGCAGACCACCACTACACTTTTACGTGTTGACCCAACGACATCATCAGTTATGACTGCAGTACTCACACGTGACCGTCGACATTCAACCGCCAATGAATGGAAAGGTGTCTGTTCTTCGAGTGAATCACATTTTTGCTACTATAAGTCGGTTGTCATCTCCACATCCACCGTCATCGAGGTGAACGACAGCTCGAAACGTGCAGGGTCCTATGGTCGCAGGCTAGTCTGAGAAGCAGTATGTAAGTAGGCTGTTTAGGTTTTCTTATTGGTAACGCCACGTAGCGCTCTGTATGAAAATCACTGGCTGTGCTGTGTGCAGTCTGTGGCTAGTTTGCATTGTTGTCTGCCATTGTAGTGTTGGGCAGTTGGCTGTTAACAGCGCGTGGCGTTGCGCAGTTGGAGGTGAGCCGCTAGCAGTGATGGATGTGGGGAGAGAGATGGCGGAATTTTGAGAGCGGATGATCTGGACGTGTGTCCATCAGAGACAGTAAATGTGTAAGACTGGATGTCATGAAGTGCTATATATATTATGACTTTTGAACAGTGTTAAGGTAACTGCATTGTATGTTCTCTATCAAAATCTCTCATTTGCTAACTATGCCTATCAGTAGTTAGTGCCTTCAGTAGTTTGAATCTTTTATTTAGCTGGCAGTAGTGGCGCTCGCTGAATTGCAGTAGTTCGAGTAACGAAGATTTTTGTGAGGTAAGTGAGTTGTGAAAGGTATAGGTTAATGTTAGTCAGGGACATTCTTTTGTAGGGGTTATTGAAAGTCAGATTGTGTTGCGCTAAAAATATTGTGTGTGAGATTAGTGTTGATCAGAATAAGTAAAGAGAGTAATGTCTGAGAACGTTCAGTTTTGCTCAGCTGTTTGAAAAGCAAATAACGTAAGAGGTTTATCAGCACAGTAATTCATAAATTTTTCTAAGGGGACATTTCAAGTAGGCACTGGGAGACATTCTCCTGCGCTTGCATGGGACCTGTGGTAGTAATCCAAGACACCCTGACAATTGCGAACCACCTGCGTCCCTCGATGCTTGATGTCTCCCCCGTTGGCGATGTCATCTTTCAGAATTAATAAAAAGTTCCGGGCATCTTTCAACAGTATAACTGTCCGTGTCACGGAGCCACAACCGTGCTACAGTGGTTTGAAGAGCATTATCGTGAACTCACGTTAATCTATTGGAAACCAAACTCTACTAATGTAAATCCTATGGAACCAATCTGAATCGCTGCCGGGCACCATCACAAGTACGCAAATCAGTGGCCCGTTTTTTACTCGTTACATGACCTGTGCTTAGACTAATAGACTAATTCCTCATATCTGCAAGAACCTACTAACAAACTGTCTCATCCTTGATACGCAGAATCAGTGGTGTATTTCGATCCAAATATGGAGAAAATAAGGTGGTCAAAACGTTTTGGCTCATCAGTGTACATCCCACTTAGGTATGGAATTATAATAATTTTAATATAATGAAATGTAATGAATGGATTAATAGAATAAAAATGATTTGAAACAAAATGTGACGGTATGTTATGCCATTAGGAACAAGCTAACTGTTTAACTAGAAAACATAACCCGTCCGACATCAATTTTAAGGAGATAAAAGAACACATGTCAGATGTTAGTCCCACAAATCACCTTTGCACGAAAATTTGGGCCCTAATTCTGACAGTACGCAGTTATGACCTTCTTAAATTATAGGTTTTAAACATGATCGCGCATCGCCCGTCACTCGCTCCTCGCCATAGCAGCCACCTAGTTCCCGATCGCCAATTACGGTACGGAGGAGCGAGTAGGAGGTTTCTGAATTACTGTTAAGTGCCTAGTTCCACCAGAGATCTGTTTGCTTTCAACATTTTTGTGTTGAGATTCATAAATGAAGTGTAAATCACTGAACCGAATGAGTCAGTCGATAACGAAGTAGCGTAAGCCCATTTAATTATTAACATCGCTCTTTGGATATTAAAGATGATGCTGTTAAAGTGAAGTACATTGCAGCAGATGTGCTATTCTTCAACGTCATGTCCATGATTAAGCAACAAACAGAAAATCATTAACTTCATTTCATATTAATTCTTCATTTTTGGGCGGCCGGAGTAGTCTAGCGGTTCTAGACGCTACAGTCTGGAACCACGCGACCACTACGGTCGCAGGTTCGAATCCTGCCTCGGGCATGGATGTGTGTCATGTCCTTAGGTTAGTTAGGTTTAAGTAGTTCTAAGTTCTAGGTGATTGATGACCTCAGAAGTTAAGTCCCATAGTGCTCAGAGCCATTTGAACCAATTCTTTATTTTCTTATGTTTATTCATTTTGATTTTTAAGCGATATACAACGGCAGGATATCAGTACTAGAATATTATTTGAATAATATTGGACATAGGTTCAAATGGTTCAAATGGCTCTAAGCACTACGGGACTTAACATCTGAGGTCTTCAGTCCCCTAGACTTAGAACTACTTAAACCTAACTAACCTAAGGACATCACACACATCCATGCGCGAGGCAGGATTCGAACCTGCGACCGTAGCAGCACCGCGGTTCCAGACTGAAGCGCCTAGCACCGCTCGGTTACAGCGGCCGGCTTAAACATATGTGAGCACGAGGTTGGTATTTTATGTATTAATATTACACACCAGTTTTCACGTTGAATAACATGTGTTGCCGAACATGATTTTAGAGCTTGCTTGGCGGATGAATGCACCTCCCACCTTCTTTTTGCTCAGTTTCGTCATCCCAGGAGTAGGAGGGCTCTGGTTGTCATTCCACTACACACTTACAGCTCGGGCATTAGCCAGTTACAGTGCAGTGGAGCAAGTGAGGAACAACGTTTCGCGCGAGAGTTTAAAAGCTGTACTTTCTAAAGATCATAAACTGCTTACTATCAGAACTGTGGCCTAAATTTTCTCTTGGGATCGCTGATATATTGGAAGTGTGCTATCTTCTCCTTAAAATATGAAACTAAGTTTGTGAAAGTTCTTTGTAAGAGCAAATAGCTATAGGGCTAGTGATAACACAACTTTTAAAAGGAATGGGAACAATTCTAACAGTTGGAGACATAAAATGAGTTTGGGAGTACACGAGTGAGATTATAGGACATAGCGAGTTCTCAAGGAGAGAAATTCAGATGTACTGCACAGTCTACGGACTTTGGGAAATTACGAATGTCTGGTTGGAAAAAAGGGTACTTAGTTCTAATGTCGTAAGACAGACATAGTTTTTTCTGCATATATGTCATTAGCCACCTTTCGAAGCTGGATATGTGGTTGCTGGATATAGTAAGCAATATCATACCATACCACACCGTAGAGCCGCTAAAAATTACTTTGAGAAGGTGTCTAAGTAACGGAGTGGGATTGAAGGTATTTTGCTCTAATCGGGACAAGTGTTTCTGCTGTGTTGTTCAAGTAAGACTATTTAGATCCAGAGGATTTATGAGGAACTGTACACGTTGATAAGACGGTAATGCAGGCGGAGTTTATAGAAATATCTGTTGTTCTATCCGTGTATCGAATATAGCTATGCCCAATATACTGAAATACGGTCACAAAAACGATCACTAAAGATAGCGTCACGGGAAATTCAAATGTGGCCAAAGTCTCACAGACAAACAAAAATCATATTAAGCCAAAATTAGCATTAGGGAAGTCATACATGAAGAGTTGAACGAATTCGGGAGTAAAATTTTGTTTACCGAACCGACAGAAAATCCAAAGTTTTTATTGTAAAATTTAGGAACATGTTTTAATCTCTAATACAATGACTTTTCTGGTGACTGATAAGGTCCTCTGTAGAGACCAAAATGGGTTCCGAAAACAACGATCATGATACCTAAGCTGCTTTGTTGGTTCACGAGACCCAGAATGCTGGAGATACCTGACAGGATACCGCACTGCCGCATAATAAACAAGGTATGAACGTTCGAAATATCCGACCAGCTGTGTGACGGGATTGAAGTTTCTGGCAAACAGAACTTACCGTTTTGAGTTTACGTGGCCACAAGTCAACACCTGATCTGTTGCCCTCTGGAAAATAAGCATTAATGGCTTGCTCTGCAGCACACTAAAATTTCCAGCCTAACGGATAAGGATAGAGAAACACTAATAGGGAAAAGGCCAACAAACAGCAAAGGAAGAGTGAGGGAGAGATAAAATGGAGGGAGGGGTGAAGGTATGGAGAGATGACCAAACGCCCAGCCTTAGATTGTGTGATAAAAATCTTCCTCACGAAGAAAAAGTAAAACTATATCAGCCATTGAGGCATTGTCTCCTAACACCGTAGGCAATGTGGTGGGAAGGTTAAAACTGGGCAGTCCAACAAGACAGTCAAGTGGGAACCGCAGCGACACTGAGTTGGGTACTCGCGACGGAGGAGGTGACTGTGAATCAGCCAAGTAGTCAAGTATGGCCGATGCTGAGGCGGCAGAGGACAACGGAGACCCAGCGAGTGTCTTGTATGGATGACCTCCACACATTCGTTGTCTCCTTAGTGACACGTAGTTTATTTGTTGGACTGAGGGTGTGCCATTCAGTATCAACGGTCCCGAAAACTTCACAGCTGATCGGAGATCATTCTCCGGTGTGCCGATCTCCAGAGATGGTTTACCGGTAGCCTGGCAGTTTGGAAATTTGTGGTAAGTTTCTAAGGGACCAAACTGCTGAGGCCATCGTTCTCTAGTCTTACATACTACTTAACCTAACTTAAGCTAATTTACACTAAGGACAACACACACCCTTGCCCGAGGGAGGACTCGAACCTCCGACGAGGGACCCGTCCGCACCATGGCAATACACCCCAGACCATGCACCTACCCTGCGCGGCCTAGTAGCCTGTTTGACCAGCCTGACAGCAAGTTCATTTCGTGAGATTCCGATATGTCCTGGGGCCCAAATTAAGGTCACTCAACATCCATGGTTTTTGAGGGCAGAAAAAGACTTCTGAGTAGTCATTACCAAAGGATGACGAGGGAAGCACTGGACAAGAGCTTGTAGGCTGCTTAAGGAAACACTACAGGCGAGGAAGGATTTGCCTGTGCAGGAGCTGATATGCTCAAGAGCAAGCAGTGAAAACCCAGCCATCCAGCAAGGGCAGCTGTTCACAATGTCCAGCGTGAGCGTAAGCGAAACCAACGCGACCATCGAATCATCAGTTTAAACTATTTCTGAGCTGAAACTGGCTATAAGTACTATGGGACTTAACTTCTGAGATCATCAGCCCCATATACCTAGAACTACTGAAACCTAACTAACGTAAGGACATCTCACACATCCATGCCCGAGGCAGGATTCGAACCTGCGATCGTAGCAGCAGCGCATTTCCGGACTGAAGCGATTACTGAGCTCTGGAACTCGCCGATAATAGCGAAAAACTGGAGGTGGATTGCCTCAGGGGGAACTCGGTTTTCTGGGGGACGCAACTGGTCCAGACGAAGCTGTGGCCAAGGCATCGACCACGGAGGTGTAAGTGAGATGACCCGAAGGAAACGTGGCAGAGTGTAAGACTCGAAATCACAGAGATGGATCAGACATGGACTGTAGTCGGTATCCCTGATCTGGGCCGCCGCTGCGTGGGATGGATCAACGTGTTAGGGAAAGGAAGACGGTAATTTGAATGTTGAGGCGAACTGCAAATGTGGGCGGCATAGTTTGCAAGCAGTTGTTGTCACCTGATCCAATATGGAGGAACCCCCGCTTCCAGCAGGAGGCTGTTCACTGGTCTCGTTCGGAAAACACCTGTTGCAAGTCGAACTCCGCAGGGTCCAGCACCTGCAATGCTGAGGGAGATGCTAAACCATACACTAGGCTGCCATATTCAAGACGGTACTCTACAAAGGCTTTGCACAGCTGCAACAGTGTAGGGCGATCAACACCTTAGCCATTGTGACTCAGGCATCGTGGAATTTTAAGATGCTACCAGTACATTTCCTTAAGCTGACTACGATGGGAGGGGGGGGGGGGGAGGGGCAGGGATTTTCTCTGCCTTGGGATGACTGGGTGTTGTGTGATGTCCTTAGGTTAGTTAGGTTTAAGTAGTTCTAAGTTGTAGGGGACTGATGACCATAGGTGTTAAGTCCCATAGTGCTCAGAGCCATTTGAACCATTTGAATAGGGAAGCCAAGTTAAGTGGGCATCCAAGTCCGGTCCTAAAAAGCGATAAGTCTCCACTACTTTATGCAGTTGGCCATCGAAAGAAAGTTCTGGATTCGGATGGACAATACGATGGTGACAGAAGTGCCAGACCCAGGTCTTGGTGGTTGAAAACTCCGAGCCATGTGTGAGGGCACATGACTGTGCCTTTCGTATGGCTCTCTCCAATCGACGTTCAGCCACTCCAATAGAAGAGGAGCAGAAGGAAATACAAAAATCGTCAGCATACAAGCCGGCAGATAAAGAGAACACCGCTGCTGCTGCGATACCATTAAGGACCACTAAAAAAGACTGGGGCAATGAGTATAGAGCCCTTGGAACCCCATTCTCTTGGATATGGCGCAAACTGTGTTAAGCACCGGCTCGAACTCTGGAAGTGTGGAGTGACAAAATGTTCCATATAAAAATCGGGAGCGGGACCTGGAGACCAAACTCGTGCAGAGTAGTGAGCATGTGGCGTCGCCAAGTGGTATCGTAGGCAGTCGTCAGGTCAAAAAAGGCAGCAATAATATGTTGACGGCGGGAAAAGGCAGTTCGGATGGTAGACTCCAGGTATGCCAAGTTGTCAATGGGGGAGTGACCTCGGTGAAAACTGTCCTTGGACGGAACCAGAAGGCCCCGAGACTCAAGGAGCCAACACAACCGCAGGTGGTTTGACCAGAACCAAGGTGGAATCTTCCTACACGTCGGCATGGGCCTGAAGATGGCGTAGAAAATCCCCGAAACTGGATGTCAAATAAAATAATTTTGAAAGTAGACGGCTGAAATGTGTTTGACTTAATATCCTGTACCGAACAGCCGACTCCTGCAATAATTTCTGGAAAGAGGGACATACTGAGCTCTGTGATTACGTCTGGGTCGGTATATACAGCTCAATTTGTGGAAATTCCAGATATACATGTGGTGGTATGATATCCGCAAAGATGTCTGAGTACGGTCGAAACCTGGGAATAAGAGTTTCATGTTACAATGGTGGCGACATGTCGTTTCCAACACTCTTGTCTCCATTGTTTGATCAGCTGACGGACCCGAGACTAGTGAGTAGTCTTGAACGAACAGTGACACAAGCATGACCAAGAGGGCTCTGACGTACTAGGTCATGCATTGATACTATGAAATAGAGCATTGATAATGGCTAGGCACTAGCTGGAATCTAGATTTGCCTAATAACACCTGAAAGAAAAGGCGGGTGATTGCTGTGCTCTTAAATTTGAACGTCATATCACAGTCGTTGAGTGTACCTACATTCCTAAATCAAGGTAACTTGATGATAACTGTTGTGATTTCCACTGTGATTTCCATTTTGTACCCGATCATTCCTTATTTTCCGAAGAGCCTTCGCATTTGGCGGTAAGTTCCTATGGGACCAAACTGCTGAAGTCATCGAATGTTCAAATGTATGTGAATTTCTAAGGGACCAAACGGCCCTAGGTCATAGGTCGCTAGACTTACACACTACTTAAACCAACTAACGATAAGGACAACACACACACCCTTGCCCGAGGGAGTACTCGAACCTCCGACAGAGGGAGCCACGCAAACCGTGGCATGGCACCCACAACCACGAGGCCACCCTGCACGGATACCCAATATTTCAGCACCCATTACGATTCTACTGTCGATGGATAGAATTTTGTCTTTATATGTGAATGAAGAATGGATATCGAACCAACTACTGAGTTTTTTCACGTCAGTAGTGTCTCGTACAATATTTGTTGCCTCATTTGGATGTATTGTACTGATGATATAGAAGAAATGTCCCAAAAAAGTTCCAACGCTTCCCAGATGTTTGGTATGTTGTAAGATGGATAGAACTATGCCCCTTACATGAAGTCATTAAAGATCACCTACTCACATTGAGCAAACAATGTGGCTGAACAAAGATGTCTGACAAGGCACGCCGGCCGGGGTGGCCGAGCGGTTCTAGGCTCTACAGTCTGGAACCGCGCAACCGCTGTGGTCGCAAGTTCGAATCCTGCCTCAGGCATGGTTGTGTGTGATGTCCTTAGGTTAGTTAGGTTTAAGTAGTTCTAAGTTCTAGGGAACTGATGATCTCAGAAGTTAAGTCCCATAGTGCTTAGAGCCATTGGAACCATTTTGAAATGAGAAGGCACAATGCATCTTCTAGAGGGTATAGTATGGACGTATTGGAATAATTAATGTTGGGTGATGGTTTTAACGTAATTCACGTGACTTGAGAACTTTGTGCACATGCGTCAATTTACTGGAGGCTATGTTATCCCAGGAAAGTATTCAGAGTTGACTGCGGCCGGGTGGCGGCACGCGAAGGGAAGCGACGATAGGCAGCTTAGGGTGGCTCAGACTCTGAGAAAGCTGCAACGGGACACGGCATCCAGCTGCCTTAAGATGAGTGACAGTGAGGGGCTGGTTGACCCGATGCTGGTGTACTGGGAAGCTGACAGAAAACAGTACGCTTGTTGATAAATATCCGTCATCCTGTTTTCAGTGAAACATGCGAGAAAGCCACGCAAAGCTACGGTGGAGCGGTCAACAGAGGCCAAAATATGTGTGTTCGTGACTATAGCAACTTCACACTGAATTCATGGTCTGCAGAGTCTGAAGTAAATCAGGTGAAGAGCGACAGAACGAAATACGCCGGCCTCCAATGGGAACGTAGTACCAAGGAATTTGAAGTACTCTCCTGGGAGTCAGAATTTCGGAAACATTGGTGTTTTATGCAGACGCTAACCTTGATGGGTGGCCTGGGAGGAGCTAAATAGCAGACGCTGAGAGGAAGGGAAATTTGTGGGAATTTGTTCACTTCCCAGAGCAGGCATTGGCCGGCACTGGGAAGCGACGCATAATTAACGCGACTGGCGCTGCGATTGGTGTAAGTGATTTTGCTGGAGGGGAAACCGAGGCGAAGAGTGGACTGGCAGAAGTCTCCATAGAGGTCTTCTGTTTCCAGCTTGCCAAGAGTGCGGACGCGGCGTTCTTTGCTCAGCTTGCCTGAGTGAGAGTGAGCATCTCTGCAGTTTAGGACCTAGCAAATGGAACGATTGAGCTTGGAGATAGAAAGTTTTCGTTCAGCTTTGTACTGAGCAAGATAGCTAGGAGTGAATCGACGAGCGCAGCCTTGCAGCACCATATGGCTGACCGACATTCGCACAACTACGCCGCCCCACCATTCTGAATCCGGTGATATTGCGCCCGCTCCGGCTTGAGTTAGGCCACTGATTAATTTGTTAGATCACGCCGGCAAAGTTTCCACGAGGGCTTCATGGGTCTTGTATAGTAGAATTCTTCTCGCACTTCACATTACGTCTGGGTCAGTCGATAGGAATTAATTTTGATAAATCGCAGTTTACTACACGTAAACGCAATTTATTCCCACTGCCTGTTAGGAGAGTCATATAATGTGATGAAAGAAGGTCGTGAGTTAAAATAAATTTGTGCTAATCGACTGCATCTGTTTTCAATCAGGTAGTGGAAATCGCAAATCACTTTCTTATTTAATTTTGTGTTCAACATTTGCATCTGGTGTTCAATGGCGGAATATAACATCAATGTGCACCCCTTTGTAATTAAAAAGGGGATCAATACTGAATCAATTAATGTCAAAACTGCCACCACAGTTCAATCAGGAGTTACAGGGCCTTATTACTTTCTTTGCGTTATCCGATATTGCGGTAGTTTTGCGCTCTCTGTTGATCTGTTAGTCAATTAGCTGGGGTGAACACACGCCAAAACCAGATAAGTGACGAGTGGGGTGTTACAATGTACACCACTCCTTCATTGCACCAAGAAAGCACACTGCTGAAAATATCACTACAATGTGTTAACACTCCACCTAAGACTATAACATGCTGAGGAAACTTATGTTAAATGTATTACTGATTTTCTCTCAGTTGTTCTGCCACTAACGCTGCTGAGTCGGGAGGTCGGTAAAAGGAGCCAATTATTAACCTAGCTCGGTTGTTGAGTATAACCTTCACCCATAATAATTCACAGGAACTATCCACTTCTATTTCGCTACAGTATAAACTACTACTAACAGCCACAAACACGCCGCCACCGGTTGTATGCAATCTATCATTTCTAAACACCGTCTGTGCCTTTGTAAAAATTTCGGCGGAATTTATCTCTGGCTTCAGCCAGCTTTTAGTACCTACAACGATTTCAGCTTCGGTGCTTTCTATCAGCGCTTGAAGTTCCGGTACTTTACCAACGCAGCTTGGACAGTTTACAATTACAATACCGGTTGCTGCTTGGTCGCCGCCAGTCCTGCCTTTGCCCCGCAACCTTTGAGGCTGTTGCCCTTTCTGTACTTGCCCGAGGCCACTAACCTAAAAAACCGCCCCGACCACACCACACAACCCCTGCTGCATGGAAAAAACTACAGCTTCATCAGGAAATTTTCCATTTAAACTGTCCTCGTTACTGCTTGCTTTTCAGAGTCAAAACAGAAATGTCGATCACTCATACTTCATAATGATAAACAGCTGCATTCGAGGAAAAAAAGGAGACAACTCTATTAACTTTCTTGCTGTTGTTATGGTCTTCAGCCCAAAGACTGAATGCAACTCTCCATGCAACTCTATCCTGTGCATGCCACATCATCTCCGAGTAACTACTGTAACCTACATCCCTCTGACTCTGCATACTGTATTCATCTCTTGGTCTCCCTCCACGATTTTTACCCCCCACACTTCCCTTAAGTACTAAGTTCAGAGTGGGGTGTTACATTGTACACCACTCCTTCATTGCACCAAGAAAGCACACAGCTGAAAATATCACTACCATGTGTTAACCCTATGGGGCTCTTCATTGATCTCTTTAGAACCTGTTCAACAGGTAAATCTTTCCACAGTACTGATCAAAATACACTCCTGGAAATTGAAATAAGAACACCGTGAATTCATTGTCCCAGGAAGGGGAAACTTTATTGACACATTCCTGGGGTCAGATACATCACATGATCACACTGACAGAACCACAGGCACATAGACACAGGCAACAGAGCATGCACAATGTCGGCACTAGTACAGTGTATATCCACATTTCGCAGCAATACAGGCTGCTATTCTCCCATGGAGACGATCGTAGAGATGCTGGATGTAGTCCTGTGGAACGGCTTGCCATGCCATTTCCACCTGGCGCCTCAGTTGGACCAGCGTTCGTGCTGGACGTGCACACCGCGTGAGACGACGCTTCATCCAGTCCCAAATATTCTCAATGGGGGACAGATCCGGAGATCTTGCTGGCCAGGGTAGTTGACTTACACCTTCTAGAGCACGTTGGGTGGCACGGGATACATGCGGACGTGCATTGTCCTGTTGGAACAGCAAGTTCCCTTGCCGGTCTAGGAATGGTAGAACGATGGGTTCGATGTCGGTTTGGATGTACCGTGCACTATTCAGTGTCCCCTCGACGATCACCAGTGGTGTACGGCCAGTGTAGGAGATCGCTCCCCACACCATGATGCCGGGTGTTGGCCCTGTGTTCCTCAGTCGTATGCAGTCCTGATTGTGGCGCTCACCTGCACGGCGCCAAACACGCATACGATCATCATTGGCACCAAGGCAGAAGCGACTCTCATCGCTGAAGACGACACGTCTCCATTCGTCCCTCCATTCACGCCTGTCGCGACACCACTGGAGGCGGGCTGCACGATGTTGGGGCGTGAGCGGAAGACGGCCTAACGGTGTGCGGGACCGTAGCCCAGCTTCATGGAGACGGTTGCGAATGGTCCTCGCCGATACCCCAGGAGCAACAGTGTCCCTAATTTGCTGGGAAGTGGCGGTGCGGTCCCCTACGGCACTGCGTAGGATCCTACGGTCTTGGCGTGCATCCGTGCGTCGCTGCGGTCCGGTCGCAGGTCGACGGGCACGTGCACCTTCCGCCGACCACTGGCGACAACATCGATGTACTGTGGAGACCTCACGCCCCACGTGTTGAGCAATTCGGCGGTACGTCCACCCGGCCTCCCGCATGCCCACTATACGCCCTCGCTCAAAGTCCGTCAGCTGCACATACGGTTCACGTCCACGCTGTCGCGGCATGCTACCAGTGTTAAAGACTGCGATGGAGCTCCGTATGCCACGGCAAACTGGCTGACACTGACGGCGGCGGTGCACAAATGCTGTGCAGCTAGCGCCATTCGACGGCCAACACCGCGGTTCCTGGTGTGTCCGCTGTGCCGTGCGTGTGATCATTGCTTGTACAGGCCTCTCGCAGTGTCCGGAGCAAGTATGGTGGGTCTGACACACCGGAGTCAATGTGTTCTTTTTTCCATTTCCAGGAGTGTATATCAGATCTGTGAATCATTGTGTGTCCTTTACTGAAAATAGCAAATTTCAGTTTTGTATGTACTCATGTCTTGTAAATATAGATGAGAACTTTAAGAGTAAAAAGACACTCCGCTAAGCATTGCTCTTCTTGTATACAGGTGAAGCTTCCAATTTACCATGCTCTCTGCTTCATTGAAAGTGACGAAAAGTACAGTCATTCGATAATACTGCATCCAGAGCTTAGAGATAGGGACTTCGCCCTCCAGGTTTTCCAATGTAGTTTTGAATGTTACTGTTAACAATTTGGACAGTTTCATTCTCTCTGGAAAAAAGGAGTTGTGACCTATCACTTTCACTTAACGTTCTCCCACTTTCTTGCTCGTTCGATCTCAGTTAGCGGAGCCTTATTAAAAATCAAATTAACCAACGCATGATTTGTCAACATACGAGCTCTCAAGACCTCGAGTATGCATGGTGTTGAGAATTTTTTGTCGACCCTATTCTTGGTGCTTGAACTGTTTGTTAAATTCCATATATTGAAAACTACTGGACGTAAAAAGCTGCTACAGGACTTAAGTCGCAGCATTGTATTGTATTGTATTGAACTGGGGACCTGGAAACGACGGATAGGCTTTGTCCCCGCGGTAGCCCGCAGTGGTACACAACCCCACAACAGCTCACAGCAGTCCACTCACCCCACCGTCTCCCCACGCCGAACCCAGGGTTATTGTGCGGTTCGGACCTCTGTGGAGCCCCCGGGAACGTCTCACACCATACGAGTGTAACCCCAATGTCTGCGTGATAGAGTAATTATGGTGTACGCGTACGTGGAGAAAGTGTTTGCGCAGCAATTGCCGACATTGCGTAAGTGGGGCGGAATAAGGGGAACTAGCCTGCATTCGCCAAGGCAGATGGAAAACCGCCTTAAAAACCATCCACAGACTGGCCGGCACACCGGACTTCGACATTAATCCGCCGGTCGGATTCGTGCCGGGGACCGACACGCCATCCCGCTCGGAAAGCAGATCGTTAGACCACACGGATAACCTGGCGGGCTAAATTGTAGCATACTTAATGTACGTTAGAAATGGTTATCTCGACTAATATAGCAAAATGCATACTTCATGAGCTATAAGGCAACAACCAACAAAAGTCTAACATCTCGTAGTTTTTCACTTGCTGCTCAGGAAGCACACGTTTTTCGAAGCTGAAAACTAGGATTCGCACTAGCGTTACTAACCCCAAATAATCAGAACTACATAACGCTTTGCGAACTTGGCCTTTCTGTATTTTGACTGGCCTAATGTATGTGGTAATTACAATGGTACATAACTGCCGACACACCATTGACGTAGAATGAGAGGAGTTCATTTATATAATCATAAAGTGATAATTGCACAATCAGACAGTGTTTGTCATCAAAAAACTATGAAAACAGATAGCTCAATGTATTCATATCCATTAACATATAACTAGGGTCTTACGAATAATGGACAGCTATACGGCCTTGGTCTTGTTGAAGGAACCATCCCGTCATTTTCCCGAAATAATTCAAGAAAACCCCTAGAATCTAAATTAGGGTGGCCGGACAGAGAAAACTTAAACCTTTCGAATTTGAGGTCATTGTCTTAACAAATCCACCGCCTCATTCGCCTCGTCCTATTGTACAGTGTTCTTTAGACCATACACAATTTGCACTGGATAACTTACTACATAACACAGTTCAATACTGCACAGATTTCTGGACCACGTACACGCTGCAGTGCCCCTAGCACTCCCTCCTGTCCGTTCGGAAATGAGACTCCGAGGTCGTAAGCGCTCAGCTGAGCCCATGCACATCATCATGTTACCCCTTCAGTCTGTCTTAAAAACTAAGTCATCATCTCTCACGATAAGTGAGATGTTGAGTTCAGGATACTGAAAATACATTATTATCATGCGATGTAGCTCATGGGGCATGGTTTTCATGTGACATCTTTACATAGTAGTAATGTATTGTAATATGAAGGGATGTTGTTCACATACCTTCTCATTATTAAGCACTACTCTGAGTCCATGTTTAATTGTGCAGTATGCACTGCTTATGAAGTATGTTCTCGTACCTTTTGAAACCGATGTATTTCATTTCGTTGGAGATTTTTTTATACAATTTTATTGCCTGAGAGAAAATTCCGTTTTGGGTCATTTGTTTGTTTCTCTTTGTTAAATTTAAGACTTAATTGGCTCTTGTTCCATAATTATATGGGGAACTATCAGTGAAGTACCTGCTAATGTTTTCCCTAATACGCACAATAAATAGATAGATGTAGTCACTTGGTGCAGTAAGGACACCCACTTTTTAAAAAACGTTTCTACAATGAGCATGACTATTGCTTCTAGTTATTCTTACGACACTTTTCTACTGTCTGAAAATTATGTCCACGTTTTGTGCCTTTGATCCCCAGAAATGAATCCTGTAATTAAGAACTGAGTGTAGCGTAGAAGAAGAATGCATCACAACACACTGACTGTTAGAAACTGATAATGGATCCCCAATAATATAGCACGCTGATGGCATTCGCCACACTATCTTTAGATTTAACATCTACCACCTAATATGACACAGCTACATGCACACTTTCTGAACAGAGACTGGAACCTCATCTGGGCCAACTGACTTTTTATTTTTAATTTTTGCAGTTTCTACTTGACCTCGAGCTTTGTTGCGAGAAACAGCATTGTGCTTGCTGATAAACAATATTCTGATTCCCTAATACCAGTGATTACTATTTATGCCACACCAGATGTGTCCAAAATATATAGGAAGTTATTACTAATTTCGCTCTTAACACCTGTGCTAATATTCATGTATCCACATGTTATTATGTCAGTTTTGAAGTCTAGGACTGTTTCCAGGATTTCAATTAATTTGGTAAAGGAAATGTCCATATTATCGCCGAGCGGCACACACACACAGAAAAAATGGGTCTGAGCACTGTGGGACTTAACTTCTGAGGTCATCAGTCCGCTAGAACTTAGAATTACTTAAACCTAACTAACCTAGGGACATCACACACATCCACGCCCGAGGCAGGATTCGAACCTGCGACCGTAGCGGTCACGCGCTTCCAGACTCTAGCGCCTAGAACCGCTTGGACACTCTGGCCAGTACCCACACAGACTGATTGAGTTTCATGGGTGTCTAGCTCTCTTAATTTGACAGTTGGCACTTCAGAATTTTTATCTACACATTACCCAGTTTTAAAATGTGCACCACGTATGAAATAAAGACGAGTTGATGACGCACAGCTTTTAGGATTGTTCTACATCAGCAACATGCACATTCGTATGACGATAGGCGGATTCCATGTCTCCACACCAATGCTCTGTAATGTAGGCCACTGAGCTGTTCATAGACTGTAATTCAGCATCAGTTTGCTGTATTTTATTTTTAATAGACTGCGCATTCTGATTAAAACAGATAATTCGGCGCAAATTTCTGTGGTGTTTGTGCGCTTCGGTATAACTTTAACAGGATGGTCCGAGAATTACTGACTCTGTAAAACTTCA
Source organism: Schistocerca cancellata (assembly GCF_023864275.1). Classification (NCBI taxonomy): domain Eukaryota; kingdom Metazoa; phylum Arthropoda; class Insecta; order Orthoptera; family Acrididae; genus Schistocerca; species Schistocerca cancellata. The sequence continues at coordinate 394,864,838 of NC_064629.1, forward strand.
GGAAGATATCTCAGAATGTTTGGCTGGGTAGGAGGTGCGAATAACAAGTTCTTTGGCAGCTGTGAAACCATAACAGCAGTAGTGTCAAGAACATATTTTATTCAGCAGAGTTCACATGGCAGCTGTGGATGGTATCGAGGCGGTGTCCTTAACCCTGTGCGTCAGTGCCTGCTCCAGTAAGGAGGTGTTGGCGGGTTAGCATTTTTACAGTTTTTGCAGGTTGGCCGAAGTTATGCTTTGACAATGCACCGCTTTCAGTAATGTAGAGGGGCTCAGGCAGCGCTTCATGAAGTAACCCAGTGCTTCACTGCACTGTGCTGAGGCATGCATCATGTACACTCAGCACTTTTCCGGCTCACATATCGGAATTTCGCAGCCAGCAGGCTGTACCATCTATCCACGCATTGTGAAGTCCGCTAGATTGGTGTTGGTACAACACTCCTCCTCCCTTCAGAAGATACGATCCACCAGACTGCAGCCTGCTGCTAAATCTGTCAACACTGCATGGCACATTTCAAAGTTCTTTTTACAACTATTTACATCTTCCACCATAAATACTTTTCCACTAGTCCAGCCTAATTCACAATGTTCTATGACTGGCACCCTTACGACTGTTTAGACTCAAAGGGTGGCTCATTTGGTCGTTATATGTATGATGGGCGCAGAGTTTTGGAGATGGATGGTGTTCCTCCATAGGTAGATATAGGCTCCACTAGCTGGAACCAGACTCAAGATGGTAATTTGTGAATGGGACTCCCATCATTGTATTTTGTGATGTTATCTACTACGTTACTGTTGTATATATTGAAATACGAACATTGCACTTACTTGCCCCTTCTGCACTGCTGTAAATCTTTCCAGTGAAATGAATAGGTTGGGATACAAGGTATTGACCAGGAATCTTAGGTTCTTAGTAGGTAGTGCACCCAAAGATTTATCGACGCTATTTTGTTATTTAATACTTGTAAAATTTGGTAAGTATACGAGGGTAGTTTCGAAAAACAGTTTCTCTAGTTTGCCACATCTGGGCCGCATATGGAAGGCAGTGGAAATGGAAACAGATGCTCTACTGAACCGTCCAGAAATTATAACAAAATCGTCGCGATTGATAGTTGTCGCCTGAAAATTACAAAAGGCGGTACATGATTCTTAATAGGGCCGCAATGCATGCTTGGCAACGTGCAGCAATGATGGGAACAATATTGGTAAGAAATTCTTGTGACAGGGCTTTCCCTCCCTCCACCAGCGCGGTTGGACACCAGTGGATGGTTGTTGGCGCATGTGGGCGTGCTGCAATGAGTCTCATCGTCGAATGCCACTCTTGGTTGTTGGGATTTATTTGGGGGAACAGGCAGACTAGTTTATTCGCCTAATATTCTCTCGTTCCAGAAGCTCTTCGACCTGCTCAAACGGATGTGTCTCCACATTGTCATCAATAAAAATGAAGTCAGGACCAAATACATCCTGAAAAGACACACATGGGGAAGAAGTTCAGTGTCACAATAACCTTGATTGGTGAGTGGTCCATGTTCAAAGATTTTAAGGTCAGTACCGCCATACAACATTATGCCTCCCCACACCACAACCGGTGAATCACCAAATCGATAAAGTTCGACAATGCTCCTGGGTGCGTTACCTGTTCCTGCCTCTCGCCGTTTGGGGGAATGTATTACATAATTGTATTAGAAGATTTAGAAAAGAAAGAAAGGAAAACCTTGAGATAAATATGATTTTCAATCAAAAAGAAAGAAAGAAACAGTGTTTTGCGACCAAGTAAGTAAATATATTGAAATTCTACCATAAAATAACAGACGTGATCAGGAAAGGACGTGGTACATTCTTAGGATATACAGAGAGAACGGAGGAAGACAAATTAATAAAGAAGATCCACACAATCTTCCAAAACAGGAAAATAGACAAAGAAAATAGGTAGGCAGGCATTGCAAAAATGGACTTAAAAGAAACACAGTTTGCACTGTAGACCTCGCTCAACCTGAGATAAATTCAGATTGTAAGTCAAGTAATCTGAAAGTCTTAAGTAAGATGAAACAAACCGAAAAATATCTGGCGTCAAATGGTTAGATGGGAGGAAAAGAGCTTATTTTGAGAAAATGAAAGTTTTGGAGAGGTATGAAGGAAAAGAGAAAAAGTGTTGACGTCGTTCTTAGCTGGCAAGAAACATGATTTAACAAAAAAGTCTTTAAAGAAATATAACATTACCCAATGAAGTTCTATACAATACCTAAAATACTAAGGGATGTGATTGATAGACAAAATGTACAAAATGCATTGTGTTCTGTAATTTAACGATAGGAGTAACATTTCCTTCAGCCTTGGCACATGCTAGCACTGGTTCCCACGCACTCCCGTATCTGCTCGACCCCTCACTCGAATGACGCCGGGCTTTCTCAGCTTTAGTGAGTTACGCCCTCTATTTAGTACTGTTGCATCATCACTCTGTTACAGTGTTATTTCCTAAGATTCCTTAGAAATAATGGTTTAGTATGCTTCTTTGTGGAACTGCAATGGTGGTTATTTTGCAGAAACTTATTTGTTGCACTGAGGTTTTAAGATGGGCATCAACAAATTACTGAGCAATGAAACAGGTACGTCCCATGAATGCAGTATGTGCAAAAATGTCGACACTGGAAAACCTATTTTTGTGCACGAAATGGAAACTTCGTGCCAACCTTTGTTCTCGGGAGTGTGACAATTATCGACCGAGAAAGATCTAACACTAGACAACTAACAGTAGTAATAACATTGACAAACTAAGGTATACCTTCACTAAAAACAGAGAAGCATGATAATACACTAAACGACTTATTAGTGACCGATAGGTATCATTATACGCCGGTTTATCGCACACTGAGCGTGACCATTAGGAAATCATACGAGAATCTCGATACATTGCAACATTGAAAAAAGTGGTAGACATAACGTCTCCAAAACGAATTCCAGCCAAGGCAGGATACGTGATGACAACTGCCCGTGATTATTTACGAAATACCAAGTGCAGTCACTGACAATGACGGAACAACCTTTATGCAATAGCTGATGGAACGATTACGGCGACATTTTGAGGATGGAACATGAGGCGCATGCCTCCGCCGACGAATATGCTTAGCTAGAAATATCGGAAGGAACTGGATTCAAATCCCAGTGCCACCTTTTAGAATTACGTTTCAAGACTAATGCCGGGATTGTGCCTCTGAAAAAGACACGACCGACTTCCTTTCCCATCCTTGTCCTAGTTGACCTTGAGCTTCGTATCTTATCAACTGTTCAGCGACGGGACGTTCGTCACTGATCTTCTTCGTTTCCTACAATAGTGGTGTTACACTGACGCAATTGAACCATCACCCAAAAATAGGGCGTAAAAAAACTACGTATACAGATCTACGGTGTTATTAGATTTACTTACATTTAGTTACTCCAGTGCTAAGTAGCATACTGGGCAATAAGTTTCAGTGTAATGAAGATACTTCGCAAAAGTTAGTTTCCTTCGTCACAAGGTCTTCCTGTATTATGCCTCCATCCGTTGGTTTCCATAACTGTGCTGGGTTGGGATTTCTTCAGTCTGTCATGCGTATAACATCCCCTCAAACTTCAGTCTTCTTTAGGCAACTATTGTATGCAGGCTGCGTGGACTGCTTCTTCTCAGCACGTCATCGTTTGAAACGTAGTGGCGATAGATGATCTTCAAAATTCGCCCTAAACAAATTTAGTGAAAAACACTGAGCTAATGTGACGACTCTGCTGATGTTTCCCGGTCTCACACGCAAGTATGACCATTGGTAGGATAGTAGTGGAGTTAAGCTGAGGCTTTGTGGACGAACTTATCGAATCTAAATGTTATATCGATTGCATTCGTTGTAAGATTGCAGAATATTTCCCAGTTTGGCTGGTGATGTCTAAATCTACGTCATCGTTATTATAGGTAAGGATGCCGAGGTATGCAAAACTTTCAACATCTTGCAGTGCCTTCTGCTGCAGTATAATTTGAGTGGATAAATTTCCACTTTTTGTGCTAACTGATTTTGTTTTATCACTATTTCTTTTATCCCTGCAGGGCAGGTCATTTCATCCCTCTTGGTATTAGTGGATTTTCTGCCAGAAGAACGATGTCATCAGCAAAATCCAGATCCGTAAGATAACACTGCTCATTCAGATGTATGCCCTTCGAGTTGTCGATAGTTTTTCTGATTATAAAATCTACGACTAATATGAGGAGTGGTGACAGAATGGGTTCCTTGCTGACGTCTGTTAGAATATTAAAGAAAGGGGTGTTCACCTTTCGTGTTCTCATATTGAAACCCGGATGTAGATACGGGTCCTGAAAAATTCAGTCAGATGCTCAAGAATTCCACATAGGATTCCATTATGGCCATAGTGATTCTCGGTGTATTGTGTCAAACGGTTTTAAAAAAAGAAAAAAAATGAAGTTTAGGTGTAGTGGACAGTTAAATTCCATTCATTGTTCTATTACGTTTCGCAGAATATTTGTTCGGAAAAGTATCTCCCAGTTCAAATACCCAGCCGGTAGTCGACAAACTGCTGCGTCTTCCATCCTTTTTACAAGGAAATACTTTGCCCAACACCGAAAAATGAATGGTACCTTACCAGTTTGTACATTCGCTTAGATTTCCTTTCTTGGGTTGTTTAACAATGATGCCACGCCTCCAGTCTTCTGGAACCCCCCGTATTTGACAGCAGGAATTGCACAGTTCAGTAAGGTAGTGACTTAAGTCCGGACCTCCATATTTCAGAATTCCGGTTGATATTTCATCCAAACAATCGGATTCTTAGTTTTTGTAAGAGTTAGGATTGCTGCTCACCTCTCTGTTTCTGTCATATCACCCATTTTTGCCATTAACTCTTGCATTTTGCTCCTTTTCGAAGTTGTAAGCATTAGTTGGGTTAGGCTGGTTTAAGGTTTCTTCGAAATACTCAACCCATCGGGCAGCTTTTTCATCGTTTCTGATCAGAAGTTTGCTATTTTTATCCTTAATGGAGCCGTTTAATAAGTATGGGCGTCAGTATGTTGTCGAAAAATACGGTACAATGTCCTTCTATCATTTCGAGAGACATCGTTTTGCACCACTCTACCCTTTCGTTCAAACCACTGTTTTTGTCAGCGCTACAACTGCGTTTGGCTGGGCGGTCTATCCCGGCAAATCTTTGTTTAGTTCTTTGAAGCTCTTCATCATCTTTTGCTTGTTCAGGTTGTTGTTTTACGATATTTGTTTTATCTCTCAGGTGCCAGATTCGGTTTTCAATCCATCTCCCTTTCTCTGTTCCACTTTGTCACCCAATTGTCTCTTCAACATATATACACACAGAATCCTAGAAGTGAAATCATGGCCTTTTGACTACATAAGGTAGATCGCGAGGTCGCTGAAATCGATTTTGAAGACAAATTAAGAACGAATTTTTTAGTTGCTTGTCTTTTAGCTCCCTCACATCAAACGATCGTTTTGGTTATTGGTGTTACTGTGAATTGAACATCACTTTCAAATCCGCTCGAGCCAAGAAGTGGTCTTATCCAACATCCGCAGAACGATAGCTCCATGTGAATCAGAAAGGTGACTTCCATCGACTATTTACACAATTGTATTCATTTAATGTAGAGCATTTCCATCAGGTCAACGCCAGGTTTTCTTGTGTATCTTATGTAACGCCAGGTCATCTTCTGTATCATCACATGCTTCTAAACTTTAATTTAATAAATCCTTATTCCTCTAATTGGTGTATCATTAGCACCCAGTGGCTAATCTCCCTACTTCACCACACTTCATGTTCTGTCATCCGGACAACAGTTGGAGTCTCAACCCTGGCCCCTAAAGCTGGTAGGCACGTTTGGTTGGTATGGATGCCGTTAGGAATTTGCTGTAACTAGCAGATTAGATTTTTCAAGAAGTGAAAAGTAACTGTCAATTTATGTATGATATGAACTGTGTCATTCTGTGAAACAGGGGGGTACTTTCGAATACCTTCAGAACTGTCTTTAGTTCGACAGGTAATTCAGGTAAGGTATTATGCACATGACTCATCTAAAGCGACCTAGTTGTACGCAAATCCTTTGATCTTTTCGGAACAGGGAGTCACATTACTGATTATCCGTTCTCAACCCCAAACATATCACACTGAAGCATCACATCAGCAGTACCTCTTCTGTAACCAGTTACAGCTTCACACAAGGCCTATGGATGTGTTTTGTCTCACTGCCAGTTAAATAAAATTTATTGCGTAAATTTTATTGCTTACAACGAACTATTGAACGTATTGCTGTGTTAAATTAGTTTTTATTATAAGTGGCAAAGTTATACAAAGTAAACTTTCTTTATAAAATTTAATCAGCACTATAATTGTGATGTTAATTTAGTGTATCATTACGAGTCGCCGTTTCCTCATCGTTACTTCCATTTAAGCTCTACACTAGCGGTGTTATATATTGCTTTGTCTTATATTTACTCCAATTATTACAGCACATGTTCCATAACGAGATTAGTAAAGACGATCCATCTTGCACTACATCTATTCTGGTACTTCGATTTTCTCACATAATTATATTTCTCCTGTTTCATCTAAAAGACTTCTCTTGCCTGTCCAAGCTTTTGAACTCTTCCTTCAGCGCCATTTGTATTTCATATTATTCTTCTAGCTCACCGAGATATGACTTTTCCATCGTTAAAATAACATTTTCGTATAGTTCCTTGCTCTACCCAGGAATTTTCTGATACTGCTTTAACTTTTCATAATCAATATTGGAAATCAAAACGTATTCCTTGTTCAGTCCTTCTAATACCGAATAATTTTGGTACAATGAGCAATGAGTGCCTTTGGTGCTCTAGTGACCTCACTAGAACCTGTTTCTTATTAAGGATAGTTTTAATAAGTGTTAAATACAACCACGTTTCGTATATTTTTCCACGTTATAAAACTCAATGGTGTTGACACCAACACAAATGAAAATGTACGATTATTTTAATAATTTATTTCAGTAAAATGTACAAACGATTCTGATGAAACTACAAACGTTTTTGATTAAATTCCGAAGCGTCAAGTACGAAACGTTTGTCAAGGAAATGCCGAGTAGTTTTTACACATAGAACGTCCACATTTTGAACATTTATCAGTGTATATTCTATCTACAAAACTTTCATAATAGGGGCACTGTTCTCCTTGTTCGTCATTTGTATTAATAAAAGTACTGAGGAACTGATATTGTTTAGTTTTCAACCAATGAGTTTCTTTCATTAGGATTGTTCATCTCTTGTAGTTAGTCAGCCTTTTGTAATACGCATATTTATTATAAATGCATTCATTGCACTAATATCAATCGTTTTGTGAAATAACATCATTGGTCACCTTCTTCTTGTAGTGTATTTTCCAACCATCTTGTACACCATATCTACTCCTGACCTTATTTCATTATCATCTAGAATCATTATTGGCTTGGATTCTTCACGATCTTCCAAAACTACAACTGTGCCCATTTTTGGACGATAAGAAACAACTCTTGGAGCCCAAACATGGGTGAATATTTGACGTGACCTTTAGAGTGACTGAACGCTTCTAGTAGTTCTGCTTTACCTCTTCTAACTGTTCCTGAAAGTGGGACATAGTTTTCCAAAAGGATTCTCGCCAAATTAAGGCTTATGAATAAGTTGTCATCAGTTGCACTTTTTCCATTGTTTCCTAAGCCTTTCATCATGTCTAAAGCAATTCTCTTGTCTTAACCAATTTCACGTGATTAATTTTCTTGTCGACCATTGTAAAGCTGCAGAAAGAAGGTAAAATGTTGGTCCATCACATACAACGCGAAATTTCAGCGCATATTTTCCTGGTTTTGAGGGTATTTGTTACCGAAACAGACATCTACCACGAAGTATTACAAGCTGCCGATCAATTCTTACGTTGCTGTCACGAATATAAGTGTTTTGAAGTGCCTTTGCCTACATTTCAAATGTTTCTCTGATGGGAGTCAAATTGTCAGGAGCACGGTGCCACGTCTCGCATGCGCATCGTCAAATCCAATGCATCTTGAAGTTTGGGTGAAATTATTTCAAGTCATTGCTTCACTAAAAATTAATCTAACATCCTCTTTATTCCACAGATGTGTAATTGATTCACTGTAGGCCTTGTAAGCACCTGCTACGTTCTAGCAACAATAAAGCACTTCAGTTCAGCTGCGTCTGAATTCCATCTACTGCCGTAAACAAGACTTCCCTCTTTGTTAGTGCACTTTAGTATTTCATCAACTACGTTCTTCCAAGGAAACAACTGAAGAACTGATGGTACTCTTTACTGCATTGTTGTTGGGCCTGGCTTTATTAGTGTTACGTAGCACCTTTCCTTTCATCCAGAATTTCTTCTCAACTGTGTTTGTGCCACACTTCCTTTGTTTTTTTGATCTATATTAAATGGATAAAAATTATATATCGTGGCACCAGACGTTGCCGCATGTATATACTAACTTACAATACAACGCGTTCTTGCCTATAAAACTCAGCAGTATGTATCACTTCCTTTACGGGCTGGACGTTCACACTGCCCAAATCTAATTCCGAACCTCCGTCTTGTTCATGAATATTCTCTTCCAAGACGTCTGTTTCTCCCTCACGACATGAGATATCAGAATATACATCGCTGGTATCAGTACTTGGTTCTGCAAAGATAGGATTATCTTGCAGGAATATTTCCAGCACCTCCTTTGTGGAAAGGTGATGAGTCATTATCAGATAAATGCAGCAGACACAGAACTGATCTCACAAACGTAGAACGAAAAACTGACTGCGTATGAAGTCCTGAGAGCAATATTTCCAAGAATGTAACAAAGGAAATGCAGCAACAATTGTATATTTTAAAAAGAGTATCAATCCATTGAAAACTCCAAGAAAGAAATGGAGTAGCATATGATCCCAGTGGTATTCAATGGTTCGGTCAATATTTTTTGCAAACTCTATGTATTCAAAAGGTTATGTTAATGCAGTATTAAACTATTACTCATTCCAGGAAAAGTCTGATTTTTCATAATTCTTAGGGATATAAAATAAGGTCCAATTTACAGAAGATTATGCTCTGTGGTAACTAAAGTTTGAGAAAGTGTCATTCATTACAGTCGTCTTTATTTGATCCAAATATAAATTTCATTTTTTATTATATCTTTCTCTCAGTAACCATTCAACAATATACGTAGGAAGTGATAATCAGGCTTACTACCTTTATGGTAAATATAACACGATATTTTTTTTAACTTAGTTCATGTACACACACAAAATGGTTTATTTGATATTTTACTTTAGTACCTGTTGAAAATATCTTTATCATTATAGTGTCTACAGTAGTAGATTTTACTTTTCACTTCAAAGATTTACAGGTATTGTTTATAGTAATTTCTGATCAGCTTGTAACTGGTCTAATGCTACCTTACTTAAAATTTTCTCCAGTCTTTTAATTATAGTGTACTCCTGTTATGTACGTGTCTCCCCATTCTCTAACTATCCTTCGCATCTCATTTGTTGAAGGTTAATGAGATTAGTTTTCTTTGTGGACGCTTGTAATTCAACATCATGTTTTCTGTGGCCTACGACGGTCTCTTCTATTGACCTCCTCAGATTGTCTATTTGTTAACCACGGCAGCGCTGTATTGGTTAGCCACGAAGTATCTTATTATAAATCTGGTGCCTTTATTTGGAGCGTTTTTATCCGAGGTGTCACTCGGCCTCCAAATCATCAGATGTGAGAATAAGATCAATACCCACAGTAAAGAGACTTAAAGCGAGACAGATTCTACATAAAATGTCATGTGTTTAGTTCTTTATTTGAGCATTTAATTCTCTTGATAAGATTAGAGCTTTTTTAACGTCTGTTGCATCTGATAATGTGTAGTTAGAGAGAGATAGCAGCATCATGCACGTAACATTAACTGTAAATAATAATAATGATAATAATAATAATAGTAGTAGTAATAGCGTTCCACTAATTAATATGTAGGGATATAGTAATGATAGTCCTATTAACATTGTGTTAAGTAAATTTTTTCATAACATAACGTTCCTTTCAAATGATGGCAATGCAATAGTAACAGAAATTCACGGCAACAGCAACAAAAGACTTCAGAAATAAAGAATAATTTAAATGGTTTAGGAAAGAACGAGAAGTAACAGGATAAAGTTAACCGGTGAGATGGAAGAAAAAACACGAATACAATTGAACGAAGGAAGCCGAGACGGTGCTAGCTATGATAAAACAGATACTGATATGCTGCTGAATAGAAGCAAAAAAACTATGATATGCCGACAGGGAAATTACACAGGTGATAACAGATAAAGCTTTAATGTCTTCTTGAACGTACCGTCGTTTTTAATCAGACTTAGGTTACTGGTTACTTTGTTCCAGAGTCGTATGACTGGAAAAGAGAAAGAGTCGGAAAAAAGATTTATTGTCATGAACAGGTACATGAAAACTTTTGAACGTATTAGAACTTGTATTGACTTTATCAAACAGGTCAACACTAGTCTCATATCTGCTGTAAGTGTACTTGGTTGTTTGTCTAGAGTTATCGTTATGTGGCTATGTCGAACAACACCACACCAGTAAAGATTCGTCCGGACTAAAGACTCAGTTTGATTTTGCTGTATTTTAGGCGAAAAACCTTTTATAAATTTTTGATTCCTTGCATTCTGTTACAGTTTGATCTTCCCAGTTTCGATGCTCATCGAAGACTATTCCAAGATATCTTACTACTTTTTCGTAGTGTAGCTGTGTACCATAAAAGAATATTGGCGTCATTGCCAATTTCCAAATATTTTTAGTTTCTGAAGGATTATACGTACATCCCGAAGCCCTACCATGTAAAAGAAGATTATTCGAATTACGAGAATTATCTCATTAGGAATCTCTCGACTTCTACACCAAAACACAAATGGCAGCAGCATATATTTTAGCACATAGCTGCTCTTCAGTAAACCCAACATAGGAAGAGACACTCTCTTGCTTAGGTATAACGCGAGATGAACACTGCGCCAGATGAGTGTCCGTTTGGTCGAAGCCAAAAGCCCTGCTGCCACATCTCTCAGTAAGAGGACCTTTCGTCCGAGTAGCGTTACATTAGGCAGGGACCTTGAAGCTGTTTACTGCCTCCTCATTCTGAATGAGCTAGGGAAACCAGACTGCAGGCTGACACAAATAACAGACTACTGTATCAGCAGCTACCGGAGACAAACCTTCTGGTCTACAATACGTTATTGTGGCAATTCACGCACGTGCAAATGACTACCGGCGGCCTATAAACAATTTTGTGTTTCGTGGAGAACGAGTGTCGTCGAAAAGTAGCAGAAGCGTTTAAGAAAAATCTAGGAAGACAATATATTTCACATCGCGTCGCAGCAGAACGTGGAGGCCCTATTAAACTCTAACCGTAAATGAGAAAACGTGATGTTAAACTGTAGACGCGATTACTTATTTACAGCCAGCCATCTTAACCATCCGCATAGACAGGTTTTCCTCCCCACCGCACACGGTCAGTGCCGCCTCAATATTCTTAAAAAAAAAAAAACTGTGTACCGCAGTTAGATGCTGACTGACATACTGTTCCCTTCAGAGCCAAAATTTCACTCTGCAGCAAAATGTCACCCGCAACGAAACGTCTTCACAGATTAAACCGTTAGACGAACCGGTACTCAAACTAAACCTCTGTGTTTCTCAGGTAAACGTAAAGCTTGAATTTTTAAGTCCAAGTCCAACAAAAAGATTCTATGTATCTGGATATTTAATACTCTACTGTGCAATAAGCAGCGTCCGTTTATGGAATTGCTATATGTCAGTATGTCGCTGATGACTGCAAGCGATACCAGACTTCATAAATATCTCACCAATACGAATAAACCTAGAATTAAAATAAGAAACGAATATTGCGGTTCCGTTTCCCACCGACGAAGCGGTCAGTACATACACATTACAATCGCAGATTTTGTAAGGACAGGAAAGAAAACTGGTTGTTTTCTTTTCTTGGTATTCGCCTTAGCGATTTGGGGAAATCAACGAAGACTTACATCTGGATATTCGTGGTTGATTTGACCTTGATCCTTCTGAAAGCAACACGTATGCAGATCACTGTAGAAGATAACTCATTAATACCGATGAGAAATTCGATAATAAACATCTAGACAACTAATAGAACGTATCAGTTCCGTTTTTGCAGGTTTTGTCAGTCTCTCAGTCTGTAGAGCCGTTACTTAACAGTAGCTATCCTGATTTTAATATAGATTTCGCTGGACCGTTCCTGAAGCCTCAGGATCCTAGGCTTTTTTTTGTGGTAGTTCATGGACAAGTAGAGTTCTTTGGAATCAATACGGCTAAGTCGACGATCAGTTTATTTATACAACTGCGGAAGGTGATGTTTTTTCAGTAATCTAGTGACCAAGGGACAAACGATATACTTTAGTGCACTACGCCTCAACAAACATCACTGTGCTTATCATAAGGATGCAGACGACTGACTTCGTTATAATACTTAGGAATTGCATTAGCTGACGTTAGTTCGTTCAAATGATTTCTTCCAAGCGCTTCTCATTACGAATTTTACAAACTTTTCCCTAGTGAAGTGTAGTTGGATATTTATCTTGCAAGACGAGTGTTCTGCAACGATAAATCTATCTTAAGAATGTAAAACTGACCATGCATGTGACGTATAATTAAACAGTGCCGTTTCTCGTATGTTGCGATTCACCCTACGAGCGTCACAAGGATTACTCATATTACCCGACCTTTATTTCCTACTACTGTTTGCCCGCGACATCACCTGTGTACACATACATTACGTATGTTAGGACGAACAATTCATCTGTCGTATTCAGTCGTGTGGCTTGATCCTTGGCCTCGAAACCAACTCATAAAATTATGTCTCGCTGTTATGTTCATTCTCGGGAACTAGTTGATGCATTAAAAAACATAAATATGAGACAGCTTGCACTTCAAACTTTTAAAGTATTCCAAGAAACCAAATACCGGAAAGAAATACGGGCCGGTTGTTTTCGTAACTGTTATCCTTTCTCACCCATACCTCCAGCTCTAAAGCTAGTAAAGGTACCTTGCTCTCGCAGTATTTTTGCACAAAGTGTGAGTCATGTGTACACCAGACTTCGTTCATATTTCTCCGGGCGTTTCTGGCTTGTGCTTTTGTGTCACCACTTTTCACTCGACCTCCTTCCGTAGCGGTGCTACGGGTGTCTTATTGCCACAGTAATATATTCCAGACAGCAAGTGATTAGAATGCCGAGTTTCATGGAAATGTTTTCAGACACTGCAAAAATGTGCTGTTGGCAGCTGTCTTCGCATTCCCCCCACCCCCCACCCCCACCACCGCTCCATCCCCCCACACCATCCGCTTCACCATACGGGGTAAAATTTCGTTCTGACGGTCACCAAAGAGTCCTATGACGTACAAAAACTATAGCTTCGATATCGATTGTTTTCAAACATTTTTGTGTCACCGCTTCCTCCTAGGGCTGATAATGGTGTATTTTTATATAAATCAGTATGTTGTACAAGCAATACGTCTAATGAGTATTGTACGTAGGAAATTTGGTAGAAATTGCTCCAGATGTTTCTGAGTTATGCTTCCATGTCACCCTATTTTTACCCCCACCCCTATAAGAGATAGGTGGTTCTTAACCTCACGGTGCTACTTTCCAGGCAGTAAACGTTATGTGCACCAAGTTTGGTAGAAATGGATCGTGTGGTACTGGAAGAGATGTCGTAAGTACATAAATTTCTCTAGCATGTATAAATACATATATGACAACCATGACCCATTCCTCCCCGTGCAACACGTCCAACAGATACCACCTTTCTCTCTGCCCACCCTCCCATCCCACCCCCTCCACCCCTCCTGCTATCTGCAGTCATCATAACGATACATAACTCCAGCTGAATTGCTTCACCGTTCTGTGTGTCCAGTGGCATCTCTCTGTCAAGCTAGCATACTCCAGGCAGTAATTGCAAGAAAACCCACCCGAGCTATCCTGCCCCATCATTTCTACCAAAGCACTTAAATAGTAGTACTATGAAAAAACCAATTCGGATCCCCACCTACTAATCTTCAATAAAGGAAACCTACAATTGGCTAAACCTACAAAAACTAATAACCAGTCTAAGGCGCAGCAGTCATGGACTGTGCGGCTGATCCCGGCTTAGGTTCGAGTCCTCCCTCGGGCTTAGATGTGTTTGTGTTTGCCCTTAGGATAATTTAGGTTAAGTAGTGTGTAAGCTTAGGGACTGATGACCTTAGCAGTTAAGTCCCATAAGATTTCACACACACTAATAACCAGACGAAAATAGACACTGAAGCCCAACTTCATTATCAACACGCAGCACACTGTTATCCGTCCAATTCTCACCTCTAAACACATCGCATTAGGTCCTCCAAAATTTTAACGCTCTCTTCAAATCCTTCAACGACATGCACTCCGACTCACAACTTTCTCGCATGCATAGTGTGTACCAGTTCAGTAAGTTCCACAACCGGAACATTCTTACATGTCCTGCCTCTAACGTGAAATCTCTGCCCGCTGCCTTGCCTATTATCAGCACATCACACCTTCTCTCCATCTCCAAACAATGCTCACACTTCCTCACGGTAGATTTAACTACCTTCCTCTTCAAGACAATAAAATCATTCCTAAAATCTACCTATTCTGGTAGATGTACCTATCAAACCAGATCCTTGTCTAATGAAATTCCGCAGTTGTATATATGATGGTCTGTGTCTACTAATTCCCTTTATAAATGATTTAAGAGCATTAGCCATGAAACTGCCTGTTCATCTAAAATACAGGAAAGGTAAATAAATGATGAATGGATAGTATAAGAAATTTTCTTCTCTGTATAGCGTTTGATGTGGAATTATCAAGGACATGTGGCAAGTGGCTGCCTCGCAGTAACGCCGTGCACTGCATGTTTAAGATCCCCATGTAATTAGGTAACGCATAATTCAGCCTACGACATTTCGTGAGACCGGAACAAACACAGCTCTGAGCGACTATTTGCAGCTGTGATGTTACAAGCCAAGCGATCGACTTTGCTTTTCTGGAACAATGTATGCGACGTTAGTATTTTCAGGAACAACGAGGGCCTATGAGTTACAGTGCTACTTAAAAAACCTACTAGTTCTCACTCAGAATATAAGCTGTGGACACGTGACGGCGAATAAGGGACAACAGTGCGTTACCAAAAATCAGCGAGAGTATGTTCCTAGAAAAAAGATGAAAATACGTGCAGCCATTTACGAAGAACCAAACAGATTCAAGAATTCGATTCTGCTATTACGTCAAGGGTCAGAATTTGTTTTTCTGAGGGACATATTTTAACAGCTTCAATAAAAATAGTATTCAGGCATTAACATAGATATACTAGTGTATGTCGATGGGAAATTTGGCACTAGTTTCATTTAAATGATTGTCGAACAGGATGACTGTATACACAATAAATTATCATTCCTGATGACTCATGGAGAAAACTTAGTTGTTTGACGTGGCCACTGCCTTGCTGGGAAATGTGAACACATCCAAACGCATGTAACAGAAACCATCCCCTCCCCCATCGTCCTCCCTCACCTACTTGAAGTTGTATTTTTAATTGAGCGTAATAGAGGAGGAATTATTGACTGAATGTGGTGCCGGCGATCCCTTTTCTGGCTCAACAGATTCCTCCATTCGCAGTAACTTTCCATTCGACTCTAAACTTGTACTGTACTTTCATGCATTCGATTTGCCATGACGGTTACTGACAATTATTATCACACGGTCTGCCTTACAAGCTCCTGTCAAGGCGACAGTGATGTTGATAGAAAATCTTCGTAATAACTTTCAGTATTATTTGGTGTAGTAACATTTTATGTTTCACTTGAAGCAAACTAAATTCCTTTGTGTAATGTTTAAGAATATATACGTGGTCCAAGTAGCTTGAACAGCTAGTGAAACATTCAACTTTGTACGAATTCTTTACAAATCTGCTCAGTCTGATTAGTAAGCCTTTGTCCATCTCTATGACAGATTCATCAAAAGACCTAACTTTCATAGGGAATTATGCCCTACGTGACTCTTACTCCACTTGAATTGCTAATTCGTTCTGCGACATGACCTACATGACCTCTAGCCTTGTTTATTCTTCTGTCACACATTAAACTTCTCACTGTTCGTTACGCTAAAGACTATCATTAGTTCGTGAAACGTAGAACTAACTCGTGTTTGAAAATAGAACAGGCAAATCAAAACTTAGAAGAAAGATAATATACACTCTCGGATGGGCAACCACATAAACAAATACCGATGTAGGTGATCAGGACTGTTGACATGACAGAGTTACGTGAAACGAACACTCAGTGATCACAGCGTGACGTGAGGAAATTCATAAACAGACATTGTTGTGGTCTTCAGTCCTGAGACTGGTTTGATGCAGCTCTCCATGCTACTCTATCCTGTGCAAGTTTCTTCATCTCCCAGTACCTACTGCAACCTACATCCTTCTGAATCTGCTTAGTGTATTCATCTCTTGGTCTCCCCCTACGATTTTTACCCTCCACGCTGCCCTCCAATACTAAATTGGTGATCCCTTGATGCCTCAGAACATGTCCTACCAACCGATCCCTTCTTCTGGTCAAGTTGTGCCACAAACTTCTCTTCTCCCCAATCCTATTCAATACTTCCTCATTAGTTATGTGATCTACCCATCTAATCTTTAGCATTCTTCTGTAGCACCACATTTCGAAAGCTTCTATTCTCTTCTTGTCCAAACTATTTACCGTCCATGTTTCACTTCCATACATGGCTACACTCCATACAAATACTTTCAGAAATGACTTCCTGACACTTAAATCTATACTCGATGTTAACAAATTTCTCTTCTTCAGAAACGCTTTCCTTGTCATTGCCAGTTTACATTTTATATCCTCTCTACTTCGACAATCATCAGTTATTTTGCTCCCCAAATAGCAAAACTCCTTTACTACTTTAAGTGTCTCATTTCCTAATCTAATACCCTCAACATCACCCGACTTAATCCGACTACATTCCATTATCCTCGTTTTGCTTTTGTTGATGTTCATCTTATATCCTCCTTTCAAGACACCATCCATTCCGTTCAACTGCTCTTCCAAGTCCTTTGCTGTCTCTGACAGAATTACAATGTCATCGGCGAACCTCAAAGTTTTTATTTTTTCTCCATGGATTTTAATACCTACTCCGAATTTTTCTTTTGTTTCCTTTACTGTTTGCTCAATATACAGATTGAATAACATCGGGGAGAGGCTACAACCCTGTCTTACTCCCTTCCCAACCACTGCTTCTCTTTCATGTCCCTCGACTCTTATAACTGCCATCTGGTTTCTGTACAAATTGTAAATAGCCTTTCGCTCTCTGTATTTTACCCCTGCCACCTTTAGAATTTGAAATAGAGTATTCCAGTCAACATTGTCAAAAGCCTTCTCCAAGTCTACAAATGCTAGAAACGTAGGTTTGCCTTTCCTTAATCTTTCTTCTAAGATAAGTCGTAAGGTCAGTATTGCCTCACGTGATCCCATTTTTCTACGGAATCCAAACTGATCTTCTCCGAGGTCGGCTTCTACTAGTTTTTCCATTCGTCTGTACAGAATTCGTGTTAGTATTTTGCAGCTGTGGCTTATTAAACTGATTGTTCGGTAATTTTCACATCTGTCAACACCCGCTTTCTTTGGGATTGGAATTACACTCCTGGAAATGGAAAAAAGAACACATTGACACCGGTGTGTCAGACCCACCATACTCGCTCCGGACACTGCGAGAGGGCTGTACAAGCAATGATCACACGCACGGCACAGCGGACACACCAGGAACTGCGGTGTTGGCCGTCGAATGGCGCTAGCTGCGCAGCATTTGTGCACCGCCGCCGTCTGTGTCAGCCAGTTTGCCGTGGCATACGGAGCTCCATCGCAGTCTTTAACACTGGTAGCATGCCGCGACAGCGTGGACGTGAACCGTATGTGCAGTTGACGGACTTTGAGCGAGGGCGTATAGTGGGCATGTGGGAGGCCGGGTGGACGTACCGCCGAATTGCTCAACACGTGGGGCGTGAGGTCTCCACAGTACATCGATGTTGTCGCCAGTGGTCGGCGGAAGGTGCCCGTGCCCGTCGACCTGGGACCGGACCGCAGCGACGCACGGATGCACGCCAAGACCGTAGGATCCTACGCAGTGCCGTAGGGGACCGCACCGCCACTTCCCAGCAAATTAGGGACACTGTTGCTCCTGGGGTATCGGCGAGGACCATTCGCAACCGTCTCCATGAAGCTGGGCTACGGTCCCGCACACCGTTAGGCCGTCTTCCGCTCACGCCCCAACATCGTGCAGCCCGCCTCCAGTGGTGTCGCGACAGGCGTGAATGGAGGGACGAATGGAGACGTGTCGTCTTCAGCGATGAGAGTCGCTTCTGCCTTGGTGCCAATGATGGTCGTATGCATGTTTGGCGCCGTGCAGGTGAGCACCACAATCAGGACTGAATACGACCGAGGCACACAGGGCCAACACCCGGCATCATGGTGTGGGGAGCGATCTCCTACACTGGCCGTACACCACTGGTGATCGTCGAGGGGACACTGAATAGTGCACGGTACATCCAAACCGTCATCAAACCCATCGTTCTACCATTCCTAGACCGGCAAGGGAACTTGCTGTTCCAACAGGACAATGCACGTCCGCATGTATCCCGTGCCACCCAACGTGCTCTAGAAGGTGTAAGTCAACTACCCTGGCCAGCAAGATCTCCGGATCTGTCCCCCATTGAGCACGTTTGGGACTGGATGAAGCGTCGTCTCACGCGGTCTGCACGTCCAGCACGAACGCTGGTCCAACTGAGGCGCCAGGTGGAAACGGCATGGCAAGCCGTTCCACAGGACTACATCCAGCATCTCTACGATCGTCTCCATGGGAGAATAGCAGCCTGCATTGCTGCGAAAGGTGGATATACACTGTACTAGTGCCGACATTGTGCATGCTCTGTTGCCTGTGTCTATGTGCCTGTGGTTCTGTCAGTGTGATCATGTGATGTATCTGACCCCAGGAATGTGTCAATAAAGTTTCCCCTTGCTGGGAAAATGAATTCACGGTGTTCTTATTTCAATTTCCAGGAGTGTATTATATTCTTCCTGAAGTCTGAGGGTACCTTGCCTGTTTCATACATCTTGCTCACCAGATGGTAGAGTTTTGTCAGGACTGGCTCTCCCAAGGCCGTCAGTAGTTCCAATGGAATGTTGTCTACTCCGGGGGCCTTGTTTCGACTCAGGTCTTTCAGTGCTCTGTCAAACTCTTCACGCAGTATCGTATCTCCCATTTCATCTTCATCTACATCCTCTTCCATTTCCATAATATTGTCCTTAAGTACATCACCCTTGTATAGACCCTCTATATACTCCTTCCACCTTTCTGCTTTCCCTTCTTTGCTTAGAACTGGGTTTCCATCTGAGCTCTTGATGTTCATGCAAGTGGTTCTCTTATCTCCAAAGGTCTCTTTAATTTTCCTGTAGGCAGTATCTATCTTACCTCTAGTGAGATAAGCCTCTACATCCTTACATTTGTCCTCTAGCCATCCCTGCTTAGCCACTTTGCACTTCCTGTCGATCTCATTTTTGAGACGTTGGTATTCCTTTTTGCCTGCTTCATTTACTGTATTTTTATATTTTCTTCTTTCATCAATTAAATTCAATATTTCTTCTGTTACCCAAGGATTTCTACTAGCCCTCGTCTTTTTACCTACTTGATCCTCTGCTGCCTTCACTACTTCATCCCTCAAAGCTACCCATTCTTCTTCTACTGTATTTCTTTCCCCCATTCCTGTCAATTGTTTCCTTATGCTCTCCCTGAAACTCTGTACAACCTCCGGTTCTTTCAGTTTATCCAGGTCCCATCTCCTTAAATTCCCACCTTTTTGCAGTTTCTTCAGTTTTAATCTAAAGGTCATAACCAATAGATTGTGGTCAGAGTCCACATCTGCCCCTGGAAATGTCTTACAATTTAAAACCTGGTTCCTAAATCTCTGTCTTACCATTATATAATCTATCTGATACCTTTTAGTATCTCCAGGGTTCTTCCATGTACACAACAGACATAAAATTCTTTAAATTTAAGGATGGATGGAAGATTGAGTTTAACGTTCCGTCGAGGTCATTAGAGACGGAGCACAAGCTCGAATTATGTCAGGGATGGAGAACGAAATCAACCGTACACTTTCAAAGGAACCCGTCCGGCATTTGCCTGGAGCGATTTAATGAAACCACAGAAAACCTAAAAGTGGATGGCCGGACGCATCTTTGAACCATCATCCTTGCGAATGCGAGTCCAGTGTACTAACCATTGTGCCAGTTAGGTCAGTTTATGATTTAAAAATAATAAACATACCTCACAAAATGTGACTCACTATATATTGTAAAATATCACGTTACTTTCCCTTTCAGTGTGTTCATAGCAGTCACGAAAACAGAGACACGAAATCCCAGATCTTTATAGAATCTTCGATAATGCTTCACACTTTGATGAGGAAGGTCTATATGATACATTTTCTGTTGTTTTTTTGGATGTAAATACTTTCCGTGGCGTGTAAAGACGTAAAAGTAGATTATGGAGAGCAGTACATGTTTACATTGGTCGCTAGTCCATAGCTCTTTCCCGCCGCTGCACTACCGTCTCTTCACTTTATTTTCGAGCTTTCGGGAGATTTGGCAATAGACAGTTCTACAATGAACCTTTTATTTATAAAGTTCTCCTCGCTATTTTAGTTTATTTGTTGGCACATACTGAGATGAGCAATGACTTCTGCAGAAGGAACTAAGCACTCTAAATCCCTCCTTCCCACACAACTTAGCTTATCTTTTCTTCCACTCTTGAGATTAACAGGAAAAGTATTTCTGTGAGTTCTATGTGTTGCTATTAAGTAGAGACCCTAGCACTAAAAGCCCTTAACATGTTTCTAACTGTTTCACGGATGCATTAGTTAAGGGCGTACCGACAATGCGCTCTATTCTAAACTGTAAAGATTCGACAAGACAGTATGTCCAAAAGCATCTACGTTAATGTTACAGTACTATTCACCGAACTTTATTGTCACAGGTTGCAGATGCAGCGTCAGTTCAGTCTATTTTTAAAGATATTATAACACAAGTGAAAACCAAAGACACAATTAATGTGCCATAAGGGTCGGAGGAATTAACTTGTAACTGAGATCTTTTAATGATGTGGTCAGTAACTGAGATCTTTTAATGATGTGGTCACATTGTTTTATCTTACACCTGTACTTAAGGCAGTTTCTTGATGGGTACTAAGAACCTTGTAATTTTGTGTCAGGATTGATTTACGGAAGTTACAATGATTGCAAGACAGAGAAGCCCTATGTAAACTAGTATGTCATTGTGTCCTTCACTCACGGCATTAGTGATATTTAGAGAATGCATTTTATTTACTTACTTCACGCTGTCTTGTAAGAAGTTGAAATTTCAAGATACGTAGCTGTAGTAAAATGAGGAGGCTTATAATCTACATTCTTTATTTTCATACGGCATACAAGCAAGTATTTCTTCCTGGTACAAAGTTGAAAGTAACAAATGCTTTCAAGGCCTAAAACGACCCGCAATATCGCGCTACGAAAATTCGTTTTCATTCAGTGCGACCATAATTTTCTCGTTGAATTCCGATTTATACCACATTTCTTGATTTAGACAACTGTGCAACGTATTGACTACGTTGCTGGCTGTCGAGGCGAATAGGTTTGTTACCTGTCGGCAACACGTAAATTATAGCAAATGGACGTCATACTGTACTCTGCCAAGGAGTAGCATAGAAGCTGGAGTATTTCCAAGAGCAATTGCAAGATGACAAGCACAACTGTGTCACGATGCTACTTGGAACTCATCCGGTGGAATGCCTTCATCTATTGTTATACATGCGAATAAAGGGCAATCTGCACAATCAACTCTTGTTTACGGTTGCTAGTCAGTGGAAGCTTCATTCCTAAAAATCATATCACAATTATTTTTAATACGCTGTGTGAGGTTATAGTAGCTTTCAGAACTAGATGTAGCTTTAGACGGATAGTAAAATAAACTTCATAAGGGACTAGATGTTATGCGAATCCAGTGATTATTATACTAGGGTTGTTCAGTAATGCAACACATTTTGTTCTGAACGCAGGTTGGTTTTATTCAGAATTGCAATACACCATATTATTACCACTTTTTGGAGTACATAAATCTATATCTCAAAACAATCTCCGTTCAATACGACGGCTTTATGTTATCTTACTGGGATGGCCAGAGTGCTCGCATGGTACCACTCTACTGGGCGACGTCTTCCGCATCAATAACCTCCCCATCACCCACTAACTGCTTCTTGTGGAGTGCATCCTTCATTAAACTAAACAGATGGACAGATGGACGACAGAAGGTGTGAGATCCGTGATGTAGGTTGGAACAGTCCAATGAAGTTTTGTGAGCCCCTCTCGGTTGCACAGACTTGTGCGAAGCCTTGCGTTGTCATGCAGAAAAAGAGGTACTTTTGAATATTTGAGGCTGAACTCGCTTGTTCAGTTTACTGAGGGTAGCACAATACACTTCCAAATGGATCATTATACCATGAGGGAAGATGGTTCAAATGGCTCTGAGCACTACGGGACTTAACTTCTGAGGTAATCAGTCCCCTAGAACTACTTAAACCTAACTAACCAAAGGACATCACACACATCCATGCCCGAGGCAGGATTCGAACCTGCGACCGTAGCGGGCGCGTGGTTCCAGACTGTAGCGCCTAGAACCGCTCGGCCACCCCGGCCAGCTCATGAAGGAAGACATTAAACAAAATAATCCCTTCAGAGTCCCAGTAGGCTGTTTCCACGACTTTACCAGCTGAAGGAGTGGCTTTCACCTTTTCCTTCCGAGGAGAGGTGATTCGGCATCACTCCATGCATTGTCGTTATGTTTTCGGTTCGAAGTGATGAACAAATGTTTCATCACCTGCGACAATGTTCGACAAAAAATTGACACGATCGGCCTTGTAACGCGCAAACAATCCTGCACAGATGGTTCTTCGTTGCTCTTTATGGTCTTCTGTTAGGGGGCGAGGAACCTATCGGGCACACGCCTTTGAGTACCCTAACGGGTGGTCGAATGTGTCAGCACTACCAACAGAGACGTCCAGTTCTGCAGCGAGGTGGTTGATTGTTATGCGTTCATCACCTCGAATGAGAGTGTCCCAACGTTCCAAGTTTGCAGGAGTCACAGCTGTGGGGGGCTGGACAGTACGTGGGAGATTGGACAGGTTTGCGAGGCTTGTTGCAATGATGACAGACCCCTCGCTTAACGACTCATAGTGCTTTTTTCTCACTGTCAGGTCCCCGTACACATTCTGCAAGCACCTTTGAGTATCTACAGTTTTCTGGTTTTCTGCCAAAAGAAAATCAGCGACAACTTCTTGCTTGGAACACACTTCTGTTACAGACGCTATTTTTAAGGCTAAGTATAGCGCGCTACCTATCGAAAATTAATGAATTGCAGGGGCTGAAGTGAGAATATTCCGCGATGCCCCACAACAAATTCCACATTTTTTTACCCGAAATTGTCCGAGAGAGAAGAATAAGCTGCATTACTTATTGAATGCCCCACGTACGAGTAGCCAGCTGCACCATCGACTACGCAGATTTCCCCTAGCACACAAACAAATCCTAAAAACAGTTAAAAACCAGCTCGCACAAGCACACGCACGCACTCACTCAAACACACACACACACACACACACACACACACACACACAGAGAGAGAGAGAGAGAGAGAGAGAGAGAGAGAAGAAACACACACAGATCCGACTTTGATTGAATCATGCCTGTATGTTACCCCAAGCTACGCTCCAGTTACCTGTGAAAACCCGATGTAAATTCGTGTAACAGTTTTGGAGATTACCATGTTTCTAGAGACAAACCGACACGATCGTCTTCGATAACAGAACTTAAAGTAATCCGATTTCGGTGAAATAAATGCTACATGTTGCCACACGCTACACATAAATTCCCTGTGAAAACCCCATGAATATTCATATGGTAGTTTTGGAGATAAGCGTGTACCAACAGACAGACATAACGGATTTAGATAAAACTTCAAATCACGATATCTTTTTGATTCGTGATACAGTTTTGATGAAATAAAGCCTATACGTTGCTTCAAGCTATGCTCAAGGTACCTGTGAAGGCCCTATGAAAATTCTTCTAGTAGTTTTGGAGATCAGCGTATTCAAACAAACAGGCAGATACGATGGATTTTCATATTTATTAGTAGTATAGATTTCTGGGATAATACAAGGCAGAATAAACACTAGAAATCGGAGAAGGTAAACAATGGAAGCACGTATCCCCAGGAACTGATTTGACTAGTGGGGCAATGTAGGGTTGATTCTATTTGCGAATGCAACAGGGTGTAATCCTGACACGTGGTTTAATGGAAAGTAATCTCCAAGAGACATCTACTGCGATTTGCAGAATGATAGTACATGCCTTTAAAAGTGATAGGATAAAATGACGTCGTGTGTGCTGCGTAGAAATGGAATATTTGCTGTTGTATTTCTTGTATATTCCTTGTAACGATTTTTACTGTTCAGAAGTGGGAGTTGTCCCTTAAACTGCAGCGGATATTTCTGCCACATCTTCTTTTTTATAGTCCTGTTGGAACCAATAAATGAGGCATAAACATTTCAATAACTTCCAAAAATTTTTCAGGGGAATTATCTCTACAGTAAAGCACTTTTTTTCTTTTCTGTGCGTTATATATGGCTTTACGCACTGTAAGTATTACTATCCAAAGTAAATTACTCAGTGAAATTTTGAAATATTAATCCGTTATGCAATTCAGTATCCAACACCCCTCCAGCCTCTAAGTACTACTTTCTAATAAATAAAAAGGAACCATTTCCATTAAGTTTACCATTAGTAGAACTTACGTGGGCTCTGTAGAGGTGTGCAAATGGCTCTGAGCACTATGGGACTTAACATCTATGGTCATCAGTCCCCTAGAACTAAGAACTACTTAAACCTAACTAACCTAAGGACATCACACAACACCCAGTCATCACGAGGCAGAGAAAATCCCTGACCCCACCGGGGATCGAACCCGGGAACCCGTGCGCGGGAAGCGAGAACGCTACCGCACGACCACGAGCTGCGGACACTGTAGAGGGGAACTCTAAGAATTTCGATGGAAGAGCTTACAGGAACAGCTGTAAAACGAAGTGGTATATACGTCTACTTACACACTTTTGTACGCAAGGAAATGCATAGCAGCGTCTTTTAGCTGAGTGTTTGGGAAATGATACATTTTTATGAAATATAGAAATAATTACACTGGTACAATACTGCAGATAAGAGAACTGCTTAACAATATAGGATATAAAGTAAATACTTTACTGGAAGTGCAGCAAGCACCGAACAAAAACTGAAGTGACTACACTACGTTTTGGCTGCAACATATGGAGCAAAGAAACGTGACATTTGATCACAGCTATAAGTAGAAAAATGTTATAGGAGTTGTCAAGCCATTATAGAGTTAGATGTTATTTTCAACTGTTCTTCGTGAATTTCAGATTTTTGCATAATGTCAAGCAATCAAATATGGCATATTAAGCCATTGCGTGCACAACATTATTTTTGTAACAAACAATTTTTTTTCTCAAACAATATAGCAAACCTACCAAGGAGATCAGAATTTGTAATTCAGAGAAACTGATAATTTCTGTGTTATTACAGATATAATGTTGAAAGACATAATTCCTGAAAACGAAAGAACTCACGTTTTTTCATAATGTCTCACGACCGGAGGCTTTTAGTTACTAGAAGATAACTTTAAGATCAGACTTCTGTTATCTGTCGCAGTTAGCTGCAAGGGCCACTACGCACACAGTTGTTGCACACAGAGAGAAATTGCAATAAATACCTGTATGAGAGAAGGAAGTCACGTGTATTCACATCCCCGAACGGCAGCTAGTCTTGCATCGCAGTTACATCGACTAGAGCTTGAGGCGCGTTACGAGAAGTCGCACTTTACGGTAAGTCGTGTTGCGTACTCGGCGGCGCAAACACGCGGTCTCCGTTCGTCCCACTGGCGGGTGAGAGCTGGCCGCTGTCAGCCGAGCGGAGGGGGACCAAGTGACTGCGGCCCGGTATTTCCCCCGAGGTATACTGCGTCCGCTCTTATCACCATTCTTCCTCGGACTGCTTTCTTACGTCCACGCATTACCGCCACCCGCCGGAACCTGGCTGAACGTTAGCAAGTGGCGCTCCTTCCACACACAGTGTGTAATGGGGTGCTATTTTGGTCACCCAGGCGTCGTTAGAAACGGAATAATCCACATCGTTCAGCATTTTATCGTCATCATGAAACAGCGTATTCGTGGTTTCCTTAACTTGTTCGAATGTGATACTGCGTGGCTGGTTGGCGTAAACTGTAGCACCCCTATCCATTCCAATCATTCAAATAACACTCATTGCCTGAACCTGTCCTGGACTTAATCTTTTGGTCTGTTAGTAGCTGGTGTAGCATTTAGGTCTCTAAATTAAGCCTACAGCAAAACACAATGTATATATAGTTTATTTTACCCACACTTGTTTCGACAACATTGTGCCCACATCTGTGGGTCTCGATTTTATTTCTGTAAATTATCATACAAAGCTCGTGGATGTATAATCTATTTACATCTTAAGACTTCTCAAAGATAGGCCCTCAGGGGGAAGAAATTCCGCAGTTGCACAGAATAAGCACAACACCTCTTAAACCTGAACACATCAACTAAATATAACCAATCAAACTGATGTTAAAAACGAATACAGAAAAGACACCATATAAAGCTCAACAACAGGCAAAAAATAAAAACGAAATATTATGATAGTGGCTACCCAGTCAAGAGCATAAACAAAGGGTCTGAAACACAGAGGCTAAACACCCAGACAACACAGCA
The DNA here is from genome assembly GCF_023864275.1 of Schistocerca cancellata. Taxonomy (NCBI): domain Eukaryota; kingdom Metazoa; phylum Arthropoda; class Insecta; order Orthoptera; family Acrididae; genus Schistocerca; species Schistocerca cancellata. The sequence continues at coordinate 394,891,855 of NC_064629.1, forward strand.
GACCACACTACACCAGGAAATATGAACAAATTAGTACACACTAATATACAATGACAAAAAGCTCATAGATGTAAAATTTAAGGAAGAAACAAAGTATTCTAGTAACATTCGGGTGAAGGAAACAGTTCAACAAAGGCTAAGATCAGACACAAGAATCTCAAGCAAATTCAGTCAAATCGCATGCAACTCCTGTTAAGCCCGGTACATAGGACGAGCAAGCAGAAACATCCGAACAAGGTACTCAGAGTACGTAAAAGATCTGAAGAGCGACAGAATGCTTTCCACTTTCACGGAACATTTAATAAATGAAAACCACCACCCAACTAATATCGAAACTGATCTATTCATTCTGAAACACGGCAACAGTTTACTTTGAAATCTAACTACAGAGGAACATTATTACGTACAAAAGGCTATAGTGGAAGGCAAAAACGTTAATAAATGAAAACATAACACTTTTGAACAACACTCTCTTAAAGACTGTAAGAGAACTGACACAGGACACAGGCCCGCCCACGATCCCTCAGCACACATAAGGACTTAAATAAGGAACAGAAGCCGTCAGAATACCCGCTACAGTTTTTCGAAGTAAGTGATACATCTCACGACACATGGGAACTTCAAGGTTGCGTAATTTTTGAACTATGACAAGATGTAAAAGTTATGTTTTTCTGTGTTTTTAAAGCAACTGCAAGCCGACCAACTAACGTGACTGCTTAACGGATTACATAAGAACCTAGTGACCACAAGGATTGTATCCACAACACTATCGAAATTTCTTAAAGTATAACACCAACGTATGTTCGTTCATATTTTCATAATTGTTAACAAAAACCGCTCATACAGTTGGAGATTATAAGCTGTATGCTAAAAATGGCAAAAGAAAACCGCAGGAAATATAGCGAAAAACGGCAATAGAACTAGCCACAAAATACAGTATCTGGAACCAGACAGTACTCTCGCAGTAACGTTTTGTAGTTTTTGTGACAATATTAATTTGCATGTTTTAAAATGAAGAAAAACCTACTGAAGATGGCAACATTGTCGCTGAAACTAGTTTTGGGAAGAATAAAAAAATGTTTTGCATCAAGGTGGACGCACAATCCAAAAGGGTGACCCACAATCCCATATTAATTCCCGAAGCATTGGGAAATACATTCACTTTAGACCATCCATATGAATACACACTTTCAATCGCTTCAGTACTAAAATCAGTTTCACGACATTATCTAATGCTTCTTCAAGCACAAGCAAACAATATATCCTTCCTACCGCATCTGTACTAGACGTTTCATCCACTAGTCCACTTGACACTGTATTACTCAGACTACCATCATTTACTGCAATAGTGTTTCAAGCTGTAGAAGCTGCAGCTAACCATCTGCATCAGAGTCTCATCCAAAAGCTGAATATTTTCCGTGCTCTTCTGTAACCTCTTACTTGCAGTTCATTAGACGATCAGCCAGAACTTAATTTCTTATGAAACTAGGCCACCTCAATAATATTCTTATACATCTAAATGATATATTCAGGTACGTGACTATGAATCTTCTAACCATATATAAAAACCAACAAAACGTGAATAAATAATGTGCCTATTACGTTCAAGTGTGAGAATAAACTGTTTCCATCATGTTGCATTATTTCTGTATTCGTCTAACATCCATATTGTCTCAGTGGCTAACATATTCTAGACAATTTGTGAAACAATATTATCTGAAACATCCACTATTCATTAGCATTTCACAACATATACGAGTAATCAGTGAAACTGGATGTAGCTAGGAAATGAATTTACCACACTCTAGATGCTTAAATGCACGATGCATAAAAAAGACCTAGCTGTAAATTGCTTACAAGTCACTCATATATTAGCTTTATACTTCCTAATGCACAAAACGTTATTGTGAATTGAATCTGCCGTCGTTTTTATCAAAAGTTATCAGAAGAGTATATTCTGTCACTTGGTCGCAGATGTCTCAAAAGTACCAACTTAGAATAAGAATGATATTAATACCTTTCACAGAAACAACTGTGAGTATATTAATACCAGCAAGACTGACGTTTTTAGTAAAATACAGCCTCTGTATTATTTAAAAAGAAGGTATGTTCTCAAATTCCAATATATGTATAATTTTTTTGTAAACTATCCCTTTTATGGTTTTAATAACTACCTCCATTCCCTCTAACATTTCTAACAAGAGCATGTGAATATTTTAAATTTTCCTTTTAAATCCCGCATTACACTACAGTTAAAATATTCCATGTTATATATGATCGATTTACGTCCAGAGATAATAATACATAATTAGTTATTTTACTAATATCTTCAAAGTAAACAATGAAAATAGGAGTACTGGCCACAATTTTAAATACAGTAAAAATTTCAAATGAAATGTAAAATATGCAGAATAAATACGTATCCTGAAAATAGATCTTATGTTAGTTTCATGAGTTTCTTTTCGGTTTATAAAAAATATAAGGTTACTTTAGCTCTGTTATTCTGAACTACAATAAATGCAGAGCTATAATTTACATTCCGCTGAATAGTGTCTTCAGTTTTAAATCCAAAGCTGTAATTTTGATTCCGCTGAATTGTGTCTACAATTTAGCATGAGTAGTATTTTCCCCACTACATTACCAAATTACCAGCACTGACCAGTTACGTTACAGTCTGCTTACAGGTTTAAGTACATAGAGACCGCTAACACAGTCACCTACAAAATGACGTAAGTATTATACATACAAATTATACTGAACCAGGAGAATCATGTTCCAACAAAGAATGTTAAGACTAAAGAAAAAGAACAAATGTGTCGAACGGCGTTAAAACATTCCCTATGAAACTAGTTACTCCCATAAGTGAAGTTATCGTGCTACACATACGAAAATGAAAACCTCAAAGTCCAAAAACTAAAACTGGAATATGTAGTGAAAACAACAGTCACAACAGAAGAATAGAAACAGAAACTGGAAGATGATGTGGCGGCTGCTGGCTGGCGCGGCGCAGTTGGCGACTTGCATGCACCAACAAGAATGCTTCAGCAGCCAAGGCCGAGTGTGATCTTGCGCGCATGCTGTGGCAGGCAGCAGCAGCAGAAGGGGTAGTGGGGGGCAGTGTGGGGGACAGAGTGGGGAGGTACAAGGGCAGCTCGAGGGCGGCAGATGGCTGGCCCGGTGTAGCCCGGCGCACACTTCCTGAAATCAGCTGCCACAGACGCCTGTGGTGCAATGGCTCGTCTTGTGGTATGGTGTTTAATTAAAATAAAGTCATAAATATTCCTATCCTTTCCCAACATAGCATAAGTGGATCGATCCAAAGCAGTATGTATGTTATAAGGGGGAAAACCTCTCTGATCATATGGAATCCTATACCAGCTGCTTAAATGCAGGTCTGCAACATTGCAGCTTGGGAAAATTTGTGAAATAGATAAGTACGCTAGTTACTAGTTGTATGGCGGAAACGTGCTTACATATCCTGGATATCCTGGAAATAGCCATGAGACTTGGACCTGCAGGGGAAAAAACTTTCTTTTTCTAGGTGAGTGATGTCAGGGGAAAGCCCATCCTCTATCTTGGATTCTATACTTAGCACAAGTGACCCACTTTCACCATCATGACATTGCACCATAGATTTAAAGCCCATATTTACTGAGGGCAAGAGCCCTGCTTCTATATTGACATCATAGTGGTGGGGCAAAGTCCCACTATCACAGTTGCACTGCTTCTGAATCTCTTGCTAAATTTTTAATTTCCCATCGTTTAATGCCAAGGACAACTCGTCAATACCACAGGTATTGGTGGAAAGGTAGAAATCTGGCAACAATGCAAGATGTCATCGATGCATTGGAAGTCTGGCAATAGGGCACTTTGCACTAAAACTCTCCCAGGCTGTCTACTAACGGCATGTACAACCAGTGGGATATTTTTACCAGTGGCACTTAATGGATCAAAGCCTTCTCGAGGTCATGAACAGTACAAAAACAGTAATAATATGAAAGAGTGCAGTCTACGAAAACAGACTGCTTCCATGTAATTGATGTATTAGAAGTGATCTTATTTTCCTTATCGCTGTGTGAATGTAGGTCACATAAATGTAACATGTCTTCAAGCAGAAGTATCGTTGGAAACAATGAGTAAAACAGCCCATTTTTCGCCTTATGGGGACACAGAACATTGCTTCGCAATTTGCTGACAGTTTTTAACTTCTTCATCAAGCTTTTACATTTCGATGCTTTTTTGTCACTGGAAAAAGAGCAGGTAAATTAGCGTATATGTAGAATCTTGTCGCATGATTTCGATAATAAGGACGCCATGCCTCATTTTGGCAGCATATCTTAATAATGAAGCACTTGTTAAAATGATACACAATTTTTTGTTTTTTACAGCAATACGTGTAGTCACAAAGTGCGAATATTTTTACCAAATTTAGTGCTGTATTCATGGTAATTCACAGTAAGAAATCCAGAGGAAAAATGTTTTAGCATCCACTCTAGTTGGTAAAAGAAAAATAGAAATTAAATCTGAGGACAGACTGTTAAATTCTCTTGGCAACACTGAAGAGGCGCTGATATAAATGAAATTCGATTTCTGTTATGCTGATAACTATTTCACAATTAGTATCAAATGTCAACTCGATTTGAGAAATATTGTTCTTTGTAAATTTCTTAAAACTGTCACGCTGTCTATGTTGCACCCAAATCGACAAAGTGTAAAAACAGTAGGCAAATGATGTTTGTGTTTCGTACTTTTTATGTATAATTGATGAATTTTGTAAGGAGTCTCCTCCCTCTCTTTAAACAGTAGGGAGACGCCTTGCCACATTTCGCGCGGCTCCACCCGTCGGAAGTTCGAGTCCTCCCTCGGGCATGGGTTTTTGTGTGTTGTCCTTAGCGTAAGTTAGTTTAAGTTAGATTAAGTAGTGTGCAAGCCTAGGGACCGATGATCACAGCAGTTTGGTCCCATAGTAATTTACCACAAAAATAAACAGTAGGGAACGTACGGATGTATTCAGATCAGACTGAATTTCTGTAGGAGATTTCCAAGCAAAGAACAGCCCATAACTGCAACCACATATGGAAACATTGGCAAAGAGCACAGTGTGATAACGGACGATCGGGGATTAAAATTGTATGACACGACTGAAGTGCTGGGTATATAAAAGGAAGTCTGTGCTGCATCTTACATGAAGAATTAACTACGACAAAGCTTTGTGCTAGACAGAGTGAGTGCTACCCATGTCTTCAGGGCCAACTAGATGAATAAAATTGCGATGATATGCCAACATGTGATGAATGACATCTATTTTTAAATGTGAATATTTACAAGTTAATGCCCATAACTAAAAGAAGCACCTAATACGAAGTCTGTTAGTAAAGTATTATCCGATCGGGCGCGATATGGAAGCCACAGTGAAAATCCGATGAAGCTTTGCAGAAAAGTTTAGGGCGGAGTCTCTAACATGCCCATCGATCGCGCCACGTCGCTGTCTTTAGATCTAAGCACACAGTGAACACTTAATCATGCCTAGAGAATAAAGGCTCCCACCAAATACGAGGACCTGGCGAATGATTTTGTCTGATGTCATTCAGCCCACGCAACAATACCGTCATGCGTTTCCTTCTTCATGACAAGTCTCGGTCGCACTCTGCAGTGCCAATGTAGGTGCTCACTCAGCGTTTACGATGGGACGTGTTTGATCACCCACAGTAGAGCCCACAATTGGTTCCCCGTGAGCTGCAGACCAGCGTACAGAATTGGCGGAAAGCACAGGCGGCTGCTTTCTATGACAAGGGTATTGGAAAGTTGGTACAACGGTACGTCAAATATCTAAGTCGGGGCGGCGACTACGGAGAGAAGTAGCTGGGAGGTGTAGCTAACTGTTGCGTATAAATCATTGTTGATTTTCGCGGTGGTTTCCATTTCGAGACGGATCAGACCTTACTATATGAATAGCCCTCCTAGTATTACTTTGCGAGGTCAGTAGCAAACTTGGGAACCCCTTGTATCCTTTAAGTATGTGGGAGTATCAGTAATAATGCGTAACCCTGGGTGGTCTAGCCGGTAGAACCGTACCTCCAGGGCCGTGTTCAGTCTCGGATAGAAGTGTAGAAATTTTCTCTTTCCCGTCTCTTAAGGACGGTTCCTGGCCCCCACAGCCTACTTTCTAATTGAGTACCTGCGTCGTTGCCCGTGGGTAAAGGTGGCTGGGGCGATGGACTTGGCCACCCTCCTTTTTTAGTGCCATGGCGAACGAAAGGCTGAACTTACCGACGGTTAGGATAGAAGCCCGTTCACGAGCTTAAAGCCAACAGAATTTACCTTTGACAGTAACAAGCAACTGAAATGACGCTGACACGTATATTCAGACGAACGGAAGGCAAATAGAACACCTAGAGTGACTTGTTCCTGAGTAGCGCTCCAGTGTTTGGAATCCACAGCCAGTAAAGCCCATATGACAGTAGAACATGGACGTTGAAGGAACTTTACTAGAAACTTCTGAAGAAAGGCGAATTTGTTACGTCGAACCTTACTAGGTATGAGAAACACCAGATTTAACTTTTATGGACTACTACTTTTGGAGTCGTATGCTAAGTTTAACTTACAAGATTCCTGCAGAGAGAGAAGAAGATCTGCTGGCCCGAGTTCTTGCCGCTGAGATATTCTCAAAATTCTCAACATTATTTAAATCCAATTTTGGAAAGACGTTTCCAAAAGTACCCACAAAAATGAGTTACAGTAGGTATTAATATATCCTCTCAAACCCATAATTGCCTCAGTTCCATGAAAAGGAGCAGGAATGAGCCAGAGTTCTTAAATTTTTATTGCAGTAACAATAGGTCTTAACAGGACACTGTGTGTGCATTTTTCCTGAAATTGTGACTGTGGACCACAGAACCAGACCATCTGCAACATTGTCAGGTAGTATAAACTGTGAGATAACCTGGGTGGCCCAGATGACCTTTTCATGGTATAAGCCTCAAGACTTGACTGGATAAGCAGACTGGGCATTAGAATATAACACCAGTTTTTAGTGTACTAACTGTATTTACGTCTCTTTACATATTTTTATGTATTGTTGAGTGCATTCCACGAGTAGTGCTACACGCTATATAAATAAATAATTTATAGAAAGGTACTGATTGCTGCAAAAAGCAAATTAATGACAAAATAATATACAGCGCCGAGAATGAAAGCAAAGCAGTGTAAGATGTCATAAAAAAGGAAAATGGGAGAGATAAACAGAGGTTTAATAATATAATGACAAGAGAGGAGTATAAAGTAGTAAGCAATCCTCACCACGAAGCAAACTATGGGAAAGAGCATTTTCAAGTATAGCAGAGAAGTTACAACAACAATTATAACATTTTCATATAATTGCGTACCAAGTACAGTGATGTTACTACTAACCACAGAGCATGAAATTAGTAAAAGTAAACAAAAACCTAAATTATAAGAAAAATAAGTATTCTTAGAAAAAGTAAGAGTGCCCGTGCTGAAACAATGAATACAGAGAATACAGGCTCCCTTAAGAACCATAATAAATGAATATTTCACATCAGAAAAATTTCCAGAGCATTTAGAACAGGCACGAGTTACATCTTTGTGAAAGAAAAGTAACGCAGAAGACACAGAACGTTAAGGGTCCATTTCCCTGCTCTTATGATTCTTAAAAATTATAGTATCAGTTATAAAAGCCTGATTATATAATTATTTGAATAAATACAGCCTTTTAATTTAAACAGACTTCTTTTTAAAGCGGTAGATGTACGGATTCAGGCATAGTAGAATCAATGAAAGAGGCACTTCAAGCTCTTTATAAAGATTAATGTGTCACCAGCAGGTTCTTAAGTCTTTGAAAGGCTTTTTATACAGTTATCCTTCAGATCCTCCTCAGGAGTAAGGGGGAGGGGTGTAGCTAATAAATGGTTCCAATGATAGATAGCAGATATGGTACAAAAAGTGAAGATAACACATACCTCAAATAAGTATAAACTTTTTGCACACATTTATCAGAAGAGTAATACATTAATGTAGGAGTTCCTCTGGGCAGCATTTATGGACCAAAAATATTCCTCATATACATCAATGACTTTCCCAGGAGCGATAGTCATACGGAAAATTTCTCTTTGCTGATCATAGCAGTATTATAGTTTCTGGAATACAAGAGTATTCTTCACAAAAAAGTAAATGAAACCCTTAAGGAAGCTTACAACTGGTGAATAAGCTATAAAATGGCCCTGAATATAAAAAAGCTAATTCCACGAATTTAATGTGGAAGGGAGATATAGATGCCACCTCCATAGAGTGTGTAGCAGATGCAACATTTCTGGAAATGGATATTGTTTCTCAGCTGACATGGTGTGAAGACTCAAACATACTTGCAACAGAACTGACAGACAGCAAAGTAAAATTTGAGAACAAACTGAAAAAGTTTCTCCTCCAGAATTTCTTCTGTTCTGTATAAGAAAATCTGTTTTTCTACTGAACAAAAGGAGATGAGTAGGAATTACTATCATCAGTGTATTTAATAATAATAATAAGTAAAAAAAGAAGTATAAACGAAATCAAACTTATCAATGTTCGGCGTGTTACCATACTAACAAATTAATTTGTGACATAAATATAAAACGACTCTTTCCACATCGTTACGGTTTATCATGCAAATGATCAATGGAACATGAAACTAACTAACTTCAGGTTTTCCCTGGTTTCCCTAAATTACATCAGATAAATGCCACGATGCGCCCAATTTTCGCAAGAGAAATATTCAAATAGCTAATGATGCATGGAACTTGCTTCTTAAATGAAAATGAAAATAAAAATTCCCAATTCACCCCCTGCTAGTGTCACTCCTATTATTAAGTTCCTCCTCATTATGGAGGTATCCATCTAGTTTTCTTGGACACTCCATTTTGTTTATATCAATTAGAAGCTTCTTGCAACGCAATTGTGCTGGGATCGCAGTTTAGAAGGCTGAAAGTAAGATATACAACCCATTGGCTCTCCTCGACTGACCCCTCGAGTGAGCAAAACGGTTATCTTTTGATACTTTCTCACCTACAGGCACTGCTCTACCGTAGGCTTCAACAGATAGGGCACTTTTCTTGAGAATGGGAAGTAATTAAATTTCGTAAGTAACAGCATTTTTATCTTCTATAAGACTGACTGTGATTCTGTTTTTGCTGGATGCATTAGTAACCAGTGGCACGTACTCCATCAGAGTGTACATCGTATCACATTTCTTGTCACCTAGCATTAAGAACAAATATTGTAGTTACACCTCAGGTTTTACTGAATGTGACAATTATTTTCTTACACCAATTCCAACGTTATAAACAAAAAGATTGGAGTAAATTAACAGTTTTTTACAATAAAATCGTGTTTCGTTAGTGTGTAAGTAACACAGTAATTAGAAAACTTAATTGTAAGGAACATTACAATTTCGTGGTGCACTACTTTGTTATTGTAGCCTACATATGAGGTTCACTCCATTCTCACTGGTTTTATTATGATACAGTTACATCTGTGTGTATTTCTGATTCCTTGTTTTCTTTTTGTCACTAACACTGGTGTGTGAGAAGAAGTTTGCACAGCTTAAGCAATCAGAGAAGCTTCAGTAACAGTGTGCTTCCCGCGATTAGTGTTTAGTGAAATTCAGGTTACCAACAGTAGATACCAACAACATACTCTAGCGGTAAAACGTTGTAAACGTGGCACACGGCGCAAGTCAGTGACTTACGATGTTTCAGAAACAAAGCAAATATTTACGTTCGCGCCACGGCCGTTGTACACAGCACACTTACTTGTCGAGAAGTGTGACTAATGGAATTTTAAAACTAACCAATTCATTTATCTTCAATCGAACACTGTTATTTGAGCAGTATATCTGAAAAACTCGTTCTCAACGAAGAAATTCGGAAATTTCAGGTAAGGTCTTATGGGAGCAAACTGCTAAGGTCATCTGTCCCTAAGCCTACACACTACTTAATCTAACTTAAACTAACTTACACTAAGGACAACACACACACACATGCCCGGGGGAGGACTCGAACCTCCGACGGGGAACTGCACTGACCGTGACAAGGTGCTCTAGACCACACGGCTACCCCGCGTGGCTCAACGAAGAAAAATCTTCTTCATACCCCTACATAACGGAGGTATCTTCTCAAAATAATGTAATTAATGAGGAATTCTGCTTTCGAACGCACCTCCTAGAACTATTAGAAGATTCAAATTCCTTTCCAACTTCATATGACAGTTAGAGATCTATCCGCTCTGTCTTCAACACATTTTCCTGCATGACACTCTAGTTAAACCACGCTTTTTCATCCTCTAGTATACAGTCATCTATTGTAACTGTCCACTCTTTGTTAACAGTTAATGAAACTTTTATTTCAGTCGTGCCCTCTGTCACTGTCCCAACTGTCTCTGGTATTATTGAAAACGTATTCAAAGGTGCTAAACTAGTTAACTTTATTTTTTATGTACTGGTAATTATAAGTATCCTCACAATAATATCTCAGATGTATATAACTCAACCACGAGTACGCAAAGAAATTAAGAATGTTTTGTAATTGTATTCGGTACGTATTGTTACTTGTCCTGTGCAGAAGAGAATCAGAGGACCCTAGTCTGGTAAGGCTAAATAAACAATAGATAAGAATAATAAACTCATATATCAACTGAATAACTTACGTTAGTGGTAGGATACGAAATATCTGGCCCAGATCTATTAGCCAAGTTTAACAAATTATATGGACCGAGTGAAACGTATTATTCCGTTCAGCGCTGGGCGTAATTCGACTTGGAATATGTCAGATGTTCCGTGCGGGTGATACAAGTAAATAATTAACAACCGTCAGCTTAAGTAAAACAATTAGATCGCCATTAGCGACGGACGCGCCTCTCCGCTGGGGCCTCCGGTGACAGTTGTGGCTGGAAGCAGATAGGCTCGACTGCGGCTACCAGGGGACATGTCGGCCGTGTGTCGTAGTCCCTGGAGCAATGCCCTCTGGACCGTCGCTACGGCCCATACCATGTCCCGTCAGCTTAGCTGGCAATTACGGTCTGTTAGCAGCGGCGATGTATGACTCACAGGATTATCTACATGTCACCTATATTCTTGTCAAATACAGCGCATGGGAATAGAATTCAGTATATACTAAATAAGTACAGCTAAGACAATCATCTAAAATATTTAATTTATTTATCCTGATCAAATGTTGGCAGGTCCTTTCTTAGATCGGACCAGTAGTTTCTACACCCTAAATTATTTAAAAAGTCAATAATTTTAATATGGTAAATAGTAATCAAATGATTGAAATTGAATTAAAATGATTTGAAAGAAGATTTGAAATATCTAATGAGTATGAGAATGACAGTACAGAATAAGAATTAACTGCGTTAATTGTTGCTGACGTGATACTGCTAAAGTTAAAAATAACACCGATAATAATAGTGACAGTGGAAGATACAAAATGTATTTACAGATGCTCAAAAGTGATGTTTTCTAACATAGGGAGATCTGAGGGAGACGCATTTAACTAGACTCCTCCAGCTAAGGGCCTTAGAAAATAAGGAAGGTCTAGTTGAAAAGACGGGTACTTGGTTGTAATTGAGTAACGGATGCTTATATGACATAACAATAATTTTAAACTGTAAATGGTATTCATTTCTCTGATATAGTGTAAGAGACCATTCCAGAGTTGGGGTTTTGTTCCTCAAGAGAACTTAGAAAAAGCGTCTGAAAAATCGAATGAGTCAGAAACAAATTTTTCTCTAGTGGGGATGGTATGATTCTGCTATGTTGTTCAGAAAGGAGCGCTGAGGTCGAGGATAGGCATATGAGATTGTATACGTTAATAAGACGACGAAGAATATGAGTGTGTGGAATTATCTGCGTTTCCCTTCACGTGGCCACGACAGCTGTTCATAATATGCTGAAATTTGATCAAAAACTCGAACGTCACAGATATGTCGTACGCAGGTGTTTGTCAGCAGTACCAAATGCCAGGAGCTTTCATGGCAGAGATCTTGCAAGGTAATATCATTCTATTGGAAGGACAAGCATTTCCACAGCTTTGATTTTCAGGTCAAAAGGAAACACCTTTCTATACTTTTTGTAAACGTAGACATACTGACGCCTTCTTGTAGAATGCAGTTATGTGTTCAATCCAGTTAGGAGTCCATCTGTTATTGTTTCTACACTCTTTGGTGAAGGGGAGAAATTTACATTTGTCCTGTTTGGAATTAACGATGGTAGGGATTCCCGAAATTTCTAATTAATGAGCATAGACTGAACGACCGGGATCTATTTTGTTTTGGATGTTCTAAACTTTAATCCCCTAGTCTGTGCGCGTTTCGATAATGTAGACAGGTCAGCGTTGACACTAGCGACAGATATAGTTTGATTGCTTTCTTCACATAGGTGTAAACGGAGGTCCTCTGCACTTATGTAGTATTTTAAACTAGACAAAAAAGACGACACGTCACTAACGTACAATAAAAAGGGTGTGTATCCCAACAATGAGCCCGAGGGCTACGCAGAATCTCACCTATCGTCAAAGTGACTGTGATTCCTGACATGACGCTTTGTTGTCGATATGTCAGGTACGAGTGAAACCATCGAACTGAACTCTGAGGTAATTTTAGGCTGCTGAATTGGGCAAGTAAAATATGGAATCTGACAGTGTCAAAACCTTTGCTAAAATCTAAAAATCACATTGCTAGCTTACGGTCATTTAGTACTATCAGTAAAGCAAATGTCCTGCGAACTTTACGGAAACTAATTGGTATCTATCCAGTGAGTTTTCTGCGATTATTTAGTTGGTAGTTTTTTCATGGATTGTACGTGTTATTCTAAGGTCTTGTACAATGCCAGAAGAATGGAAATAGGACGGTAATCAGAGGGTGCTGTGGCAGCGGCATTCTTGGATAACGACTTCGCAAGTCCCTCTTACCGGTTCTCAGGTAGAACGCCTGCAGTCACGAAGTTGACCAAAATATACGGTAATGTGGGCAACAAAGGGTACATAATATGCTCGATCATTTAGACTGTGGTGGAATCGTGTCAAGTGAATGCTAATCAGCTACGCGTAATAAATTTTCTGACAATATTGTCAGTAACATGTTCCAGATTTTTCATGGCTAACGTCACTTATCCTCGCGAAATAATAAGTCTCCGTTTTACTTGCGCTTCAGTTGAGGTTGCCCACAAAGTGAAAGATCAGTTTAGTTCCTCTATCGGCAAAGATCGGCTTCACGCTTCACAATGCCTATCCGAAGACCATGAAGGTTTTGCTGTGGGATAGCTAATCCCTGTCTGCTGATTGTTAACCTATAGACATACCTGAGTTTAACATTTCTCACAACTCCCGACTGTAAACGATATGTTTTTCGGCGGTAGGTCGTAGTTTGTAGTCCTGAGTGCAGTGGTTCTGAGATTCGTGATCTGTTTCATCTAAGGAGCAGTTTCCAGCTCAGTAATACGATATTTAGGAGAGCATGAAACTTCCTGGCAGATTAAAACTGTGTGCCCGACCGAGACTCGAACTCGGGACCTTTGCCTTTCGCGGGCAAGTGCTCTGCAAGGTTTGCAGGAGAGCTTCTGTAAAGTTTGGAAGGTAGGAGACGAGATACTGGCAGAAGTAAAGCTGTGAGTACCGGGCGTGAGTCGTGCTTCGGTAGCTCAGTTGGTAGAGCACTTGCCCGCGAAAGGCAAAGGTCCCGAGTTCGAGTCTCGGTCGGGCACACAGTTTTAATCTGCCAGGAAGTTTCATATCAGCGCACACTCCGCTGCAGAGTGAAAATCTCATTCTGGAAACATCCCTCAGGCTGTGGCTAAGCCATGTCTCCGCTATATCCTTTCTTTCAGGAGTGCTAGTTCTGCAAGGTTTGCAGGAGAGCTTCTGTAAAGTTTGGAAGGTAGGAGACGAGATACTGGCAGAAGTAAAGCTGTGAGTACCGGGCGTGAATCTTGCTTCGGTAGCTCAGTTGGTAGAGCACTTGCCCGCGAAAGGCAAAGGTCCCGAGTTCGAGTCTCGGTCGGGCACAGAGTTTTAATCTGCCAGGAAGTTTCATATCAGCGCACACTCCGCTGCAGAGTGAAAATCTCATTTAGGAGAGCATATTTTTAATCTAGTATAGCACGTTGGTTAATAAGTCCATGAAGTTTTTAGTTTATGTAAGAGAATGGAACCTAAGTTGTCACCCAAGCTCCTCACCTGCAAGATCTCATAGATTTATGTATTTAAGGTTTCTGTATGTAGTCAGCTGTGGCGTCTTTTTTGGATAGCCTAAGGAATACTTTATGAAAATATAGACTTTGACAGAGACGGAAAGAGCAGATGTTTGAGAGAAACAAATCACTCTGTTCGGTGATTTCATTGCATATATATCTACGAGACTGTGGCTATTGGGTAGATGCAAGCTGAAATATTATAGCATTTGAAGAAAACTCATTTGCTTGATTTTTAACGGCAGATGGGCTGTTATTATCACTGACAATAATTTAATGCTCGTATGCCTAAGCGAGACTTGAAAGGTCAGGTTAGAAGCAGGCCAACCAACCTTCTTTCGTGGATTTCTAGCAGATGCGGATTAGACAATTTTTGTTAAGAGATTTTATCCGTGCAAACGCATATTCGAATTCTTTGTCTTTGTTAGTGTTAGATGCAGGCAGCACAGTAGGTAATGTGTCAGAGCGTAAGAGTATGTATGCTGCAACACAGACCCCTGATGAGTCATTTCTTGGAAGGGTATAGCTCTCTGGATTCACAAACTTTTGACAATGCTTTGCTTGAGTCAGGTCTGCGACAGAAGTATTTCACGGATGTCTACGTCTTGAAATGCATGACGTAAATGATAGAAATGTGGTGGCAGATGTCAGACATTTGTATCTGCGCGGTGGAATATGGTGCCTTCTGGTGTACCGTATGTGAAGGTATCACTGTTAGATACGATATTTGAGATATGGTCAACACTCGCCTAGAGACGATGCATAAGAAATGCCATGGGAGGGGGCACAGTCAGCTGTAGTGGAACAGGTGCGAGTGGGCCAGGTAGGCATAGGTAGAAAAGGAAGTAGTTCGACCAAGGTCAGCTGGGTTTGCAGCTGTTTCTAGAGGGGACACTAACCAGCTCTCGGTACATGCAAAATGCTGTTAGACCCGTTCTTTTGCCATACTTGCAACAGGAAGGTGATGATTTATTACAGCAGGATAATTCTCACCCACACACTGCCCATGAAACTCAACGTGCTTTGCAAGACGTACAGCAACTTCCCTCGCCAGCATGATCTCCGGAATTTGCTCCAATCGAGCACATGTGGGATATGATGGAACGAGAAGTGAGTCGTGCGACTCGTCATCCTACAACTCTTACTGAACCACGTGAGCAGGTCGAGCAGGTGTTGAATAACGTATCAAAGGACAGTATACCCCATCTGTACGATCGACTCGATGCCAGAGTCAGCGCCTCAATTGCCGCCAGTGGAGACTACACTACGTACTAATATGGGTGTTTCAATATGGGTCGATACCTGTTACCTCAGAACCTATTGATCTGCAAATGTAATCTTTTCATGTACTCCATATACACTGTTGTAAGAATAACTCTTGAGTGAATTGAAAACCTCTAAAAGGGTGTACTAATTTTTTTCCAGCTGTTTATGGATGGTATAAAATTTCATTAAGATATATTAATACACAATTGGTGAGAATTGCTCTCACTTAGGTTTAACAGTTCTGGTATCACAGAGTACTTTCCATTTGCTTGGTTAAGGCAACATAAAACTTACACCAATATTGTTCATGTCACGAGCTGGTAAAGGTGGCAGGCAGGTAACACATTCCCTTGCTGAGCTCCAGCACGTCACATTTACATAGCAACGATGCTACGAGTTACACGTTTCATCTCTACCCTGATCCAGGATTCCTACCTCTGGAATGATCTGACAATCGCAGTTAAAACAGTACAGTGATACTCAATTTAGTGTGCGGATTATTGTTGTAGCGACCGTTTTTCGCAAGCCAATTCGCTTGCTTGTGATCTTTTTCCGCAGTGGTTGGCCTGCCAACGACAAACTCGACATGTATGTTTTATTTGTATTTTGGACGTTCTGTTTTTCTTAATGCCGTTATGTGTAAAGACAGATAAAAGTGCGTGTGAAGATGGTTAATGTGTATAAGGAGTATATTTGCTTACTACATTTCTAGTAGAGTCTGTTCATCGACGAATAAATTAGATTTGAGTCATTCCAGTGTATGAAAAGGGCCAATCGTGGTAGTTTGAGAGACACCAGATAAATTACGCTAGACGAAAGCCCAGTAGACACGGAACAAATCAGTGCAGGCAGCGGCAAAAATCACCAAGCCTGAAACACAGGAAAGCGAACAGGTTTATGAGCAGAGTGGAAATAATCTGACTGACGATAGCGAAACGTACGTTGCGCCGAGCAGTTCGATTTCTGGAGGTATGGGAGTCATGGCACTATGGGCTTAACAGTGGTTAAGGAGAATGCAGGAAAGTGACTCCAGAGTTGAAGCATACGGGAGGGAGTTGTGAGAGAATATTGCAGAGTTAGAAAGGACAGGCGAATCTACTCTAAAGACAGCCCAAGATAGGCTTCTCCGCGCCGAGACAGAAGAGGTACAAACGAGTGATGGCACGAATGAAGAATTTGCACATGCAGTGCAAAATCATGAGGAACGGCCAGTTTCCGAAGAGACCGAGCTGGTGTAACTCGTTGAATTGAAACAGTTTGCTTCGTTGAAACACAATATGGAAAATTGAAAAGAAGAACCGAGCGAACGCAAGTGGCGGAACCTCTTTTAAAGGTATCGCGTGGTAGGAATGTAGTGAACGAGGACTCAGAGTTGAATAGCGCGACACTGTCCGGTTCGGACAGAAGAGAGCACAGAGTCGGCGTCCATGTCTAGATACGAGAGATCATTTCATAAGAGACACTGCTCTCGTCGAGGAAACTTTTAATGAGCACTGTAGGTGCGGATCTACGTTTCGAAACTAGGGTGGCCGAATTTAAAAATAGCCTAACAAGCTAATGCCCTGTCCGAGTACAATTAAAATTCGTTAGTAACCATTTGAGTGGTGAAGATATGACTGGGGTGTTGTCAGTGATACAAAACTGCGCAACGAGCATGGGTCTTGAGTCGGCGGTGGAACATTGTGGGGTACGCTTGAGCATTATTAAAGCACCGCCGCTTGCAGCGAAGCGTTATCAGTCGCGCAACATATGCTTCGAGAAATTTCTTAGAAAGAATCGACGTGTAGATCAAACGCATAACAGTAGCGAGCAGATCCAGTTACTATTATTATTGTACTCCATGCCAAGCGAGCAAAATCGAACGCTCACTGATATACAAAGGAAAGGCGTTGAGCCTTTCTAAATAATACTGTTTGAAATGGGTGGTTCCAAGTTTGAGAAAAAGAGAGAGGGGGTTGCGTACGACTCGCTCCAATACGGAGACGGTTGGAGTAGCGAGGTACGAACAGGATTGTAGAGGGACATATTGAGGGAACAGAAGCCATGCTAGAAGGCCGAGGTAGCGCTGCAAAAAGCTGCAGCAGTTAAGAGGAAGAGGCACCTCAGAAATCACGGAATGTCAGCGCTGCAGTTGGAGCGAGAAAAAGGAGCTGTTGAAATGATAGAATTGTGGGATCCTGTTCCAGCCCGCAAGCCAACAATCATGATTTGATAGCGCAGCAGATAACGAATGTGAACGAAGGCCGGGTTTGCATTCGAGACATATTGAAATATGGCTGATGTCAGAAATGACTTACTGGCCGAGATGGACTGTGTGTCCCATCATCGAAATAAGTGTTTACTTTAGTATGTACTGTATTTAGTTTCTTTTTTGTCATTGCTAGGTTAATATATGCGTATAGTTGTTTTGCTGGGAGTATATCTTGCGCGCTTCGCTTGTCATTTGGGAGAGTTTGTGCATGTCTGTGCACACGTGCATTGTTGCTTGCTTTAATCCCTACAATCGTTTGATGGAGTTCCTTTCACTGTCAGAAAACTAATACACGATTCCTGCTGGACTCCTGCAGGTATAGATGAAGTCAAAGCCGTGGCAAGCTTCAAATACTGTTGGTGTTCTTTGTTGAGAAATTTCAAATTTTCTTTGCTCCGGAAATTTTAACTGCGAGAGGTAATAAAATGTCGAGTATCGTTCCGCCGCATTCTTACATTCTCTGTATAATCTATATGGTACATCATTCTTTATGTGTGTGTTTTCTGTTGTTGTTGAAAGCAATATTTTGTTATTACGGAAGTTCGGAAGTATTCTAGCAGTGAGAAACTGCTGATCCCTGCCACGATTGAGTAGTGCTAGGAAGAGTGTGACCTTTATGCTTTTATTGATGGGAGAGGGCTTTTTGATGCGGTCACATGGAAGGATAATTCGGCTTTCGACCGACTGCTAGTGTACGACTCAGGGAAATAGCCGTCTGTTTAATCATGTTTCTTGTCATCTGCCAGTTTTAGCCCTGAGAGTATTGAGCGTGTCAGACCAGATATTTACGTGTGTTTAGTCGCTCGCCGTACCCCTAATAAATTGTTTCGTAAATGCAGCAAATAAATTTAGTCACCCTTGCCGAAACACACATACAGTAACTTCAACTCATAACTGCCTATTAAGCAGATTGTTTTTAGAATGAGAGTATATTCAAATGTAAGTTTTACTTGTTTTTTTTTGTGTGGGAAGGGGGAGGGGATGTGAAAGTCAGATATTATTCTTGATTTCATTATACAGGTAACTTGACATCTTCCTGCGCTTTGTTTTGACAGTTTAAACCGTGTTTGTTTGTTTTGAACAGAGATCATTTCAAATAGTAAAGGTAATACCTCGTTAGGATTAAATATTAGGATCGACTGTCAAGGTTGTAAAGAGAATGAAAAACAAATATTTGTTGGGCTCACAACAGTCTTCGAATGTTTTACATACGGAGATACTGCCGGTCCTGAAGACAACATCTGACCCAGGAGGGTGGCGCTCACGAGAAGAAAGAGATGGGACGAGCGCACCGCTTGCCTAACACTAATCCCTCAAACGGCGGCAAGTCGCGTTCCTACCTTCTCGGCGTGCGTAGGAGAGCTAACGTTTCGTAAACACTGCCTGTGCCCTGTCTGTAATGTTCCTCTTGCATTCTCATCTTGGGCGAATGGTGTAGACACACTTTAGTACCTAATTATGCTAAAGTAGCCCACACAATCAGTTATGCATAAATACATGATGTTATTGCTAGATTAACTACGAGAGAGGCATAACATTACGGACTGGGAGATTAAAATAATAATTTTTTTGAGCTGATCATGCTGAAGCAATTTAAAAATTAAATTTTGCTTTTTGATTTTATGCATATGTCTGACCGAATGAGGCAACCACTACATGGTTATGGCATTACAAGCTATGAGATAAGTAACATTATTTAATTTTTTACAAACATTCAAATGTTCAAATAACTCTGAAAGAACATGTTCGTGGATACTTCCTGAGGCAAAACTATTTAGAAAAGATATCTGTATGGTGCGAAAACTGGCAATTGACCCTAAGTAATCAGAAGTGTGAGGTCATCCACATGAGTTCTAAAAGGAATCCGTTAAACTTCGGTTACACGATAAATCAGTCAAATCTAAAGGCCGTAATTTCAACTAAATACCTGGGAATTACAATTAAGAACAATTTGAAATGGAAAGAACACACAGAAAATGTTGTAGGGAAGACTGCGATTTATTGGCAGAACACTTAGAAGATTCAACAGATCCACTGAAGAGACTGCCTACAATACGCTCGTCTGTCAAGAAATAGGGGTGAGGGTGTCGAAGGGCTGGAACTTTCCATGAAATTTCGGTCACCAACATGCTCTTCCGAATGCGAAAATATTTTGTTGACTTCGACCTGCAAAGGGAAAAACGATCATCATAATAAAGTAAGGGAAAACAGAGCTCACTCGGATAGATATATGTGCTGTCTTTTTTCGCGAACAGTTCGAGAGTGGAATAATAGAGAATCCTTGTGAAGATGGTTCGATGAATCCTCTGCCGGTCGCTTAAGTGTGATTTGCAAGTATCCATGTAGATACAATGTAGATGTACGTTACAAAAATCTTGGGATATCTCAAAGTGTTGTGTCGGGCCACCTTTTGCTGAGCGTAGTGCAGCAACACGAAGTGGTATGGTATCAGCAACTCCTTGGAAGTCCCCTACAGAAACACTGAGCCACACCACCTCTGTGGCCGACCATAATTGCGAGGGTGTCGCTGGTGCACCATTCTGTGCACCAACTGAACACTGGATTATGTCCCATAAATATTCATTGGGATTCACGTTGACTTCCTGGGTGGCCAAATCATTCGTTAGAACTGTGCAGTATGTTCTTCAAACAAATCGCATCAGTGGTGGCCCGTGACATGATGCATTGTCATCCAAAAACATTCCATCGTCGTTTGGGGACATGGATGGCTGCAGATGGTCTCCTAGTAGCCGAATATAACAAGGACCCATTCATTGTCACTTAAACACAGTCTATGCGACTTAGGAGCCAGCACTAGCTTGCACAGTGCCTTGTTGACAACTTGGGTCCATGTCTTCTTGTGATCTGTGCCACACTCATCTGACCAGTCCACGGTTTTTCAGTCGTCTAGGATCCAACCGATATTATCGCGAGCTCAGGAAAGGCACTGCCGCCAATGCTGTGCTGTCAGCAAAGGCTGCCATAGCCCACGTTCGTCCCACATTGATTTCTGCATTTATTTCATGCTGCGTTACTTGTCTTTTAGTATTGACAACTGTGCGCAAGCCCCGCTGCTTTCGGGCGATAGCTGAAGGCTATCGGCAAACGCGTTGCCCGTGGTGAGAGGTAACGCCTGAAATTTGGTATTCTCGGCACAGTCGTGATGCTGTAAATCAAGGCATATTGAATTCCCTAACGATTTACGCAATGGAATGCCCCGTGAGTCTAGCTCCAACTATCATTCAGCATTCAAGGGATGTTAATTACCGTCGTGCGGCCATAACCACGTCGGAATCGCAGCTACGCCAGTGCACTGCTCTTTTATACTTTGCGTACTCGATACTGCCACCATCTGTCTATGTGCATGTCGCTATCATATGACGTTCGTAAGCTCATTGTAATCAGATAATGTTATTAATTCTGTCTATGTGTCATTACAGGTCTGCCATGTAAGACCCAGGCTGAAGATGCTACTGTATTAACGTTTCATTGATTCAGGGGCGAAGTTTCTCATAGTTTATATTTTCAGATTTTCTGTTATCACTAGATGGGAGTCTCTGGGCGTTTCGGGACTTTTGATTTCCGATGATTAATTTGGAATGGAATTCTTTTCTCTCGTGGAATCAGTAATAGGCTCCGATCGTGAATCGCATCAAGAGGATTTTATTCCTTAAAAAACAGGAGATGGGCTGATGTGACAGTACCATCACATTTATCGCCTTACAATGATGAGTAAAATTGGCAGCTTAAGGTACTTAACTGTTCTGGAAGGAAATACATTGTTAGAGGCTTCTGGTTAAGATTCCCTTACATCGCTGAGGCAGCCCTGTAAGGGTACAGTGACGGATCTGAGTGATCGGAGCACTATCAATGCAGGACGGCTTCAGCTCTCCCCTGTTGGGCTTGCGGCTAGCGGTAATGCTGTAACTGCATGCCTGGGCTATTTCGATTGATGAGAATTGCTGCCATTTATGTTTAACAGTCTTGGAATCACATAGCACTTTTAATTTCTGTGATTAGCAATTTGTTGGTTTAAGGCAATATAAGGCTTACACCAGTTTGCATGTCGGATGTGTGATCAGCGCGTAAGTGTGGCAGGCAGATAGCACTTTCCATTGCCGAAATCCAGCACGTCAGACTCAAATGGCAACGATGGGTAAAATAGCTCTAAGCACTATGGGACTTAACATCTGAGGCCATCAGACCCCTAGACTTAGAACTACTTAAACCTAACTAACCTAAGGACATCACCCACATCCATGCCCGAGGCAGGATTTGAACCTGCGAGCGAAGCGGCAGCGCGGTTCCAGACTGAAGCGCCTAGAACCGTTCGGCAACAGCGGCCGGCACACGGCAACGATCCTACGAGCTGTACATTGCAGTCCAACTGTTGACTGATGTTGACTTGGTTATAAGGAAACTATACTAGAATGCCTCGCAACATTCTACGCCAACTGGACGGTTCCAATGCACGTCCGAAAGGGAAATCGCCAGACTGAAGGAAGATAGCCATGATGGGGCTGGTGAGGGCTATGTCCTCGAGGCAGGAGCTGGAATACCCCGCCCATCAGCATGACGCGCACTGCGACTTGGGACTGTATGTGGAATGCCGAGTCCTGTACAAAGGTTCCAGTCCCAAGCTGATTACAACGCTAACGAATTGGCAGCGATATATTCTACACCACATAAGTCTCCAGCAATGTCTCAGGCTGGGGATAAAACTTGTTAGTGGGGAAACAGTGGAAACCGTTAGAGACAACCGTCAAATTCATTTAGTTTACCACTGGGACGGGCGTTATGGCACAAGACGTTGTATTGTCTGGTCAGGTTTCAAGCTGGCCACCATCTTCAGGACTAGTCGCTGTATAGATGCATATAGTTTCAGTACAGTTCAAGAAGCTAATCTATATCAGTATGTGTGCTCTGGATGTCTCCAAACTCCACATGTACCGATACCACTATGAGTTTCTGAAGCCAAACTTTGCTTAATTCAGATTAGTTGGTATCAGCACAGGGAGTTTCATATGCTGTGTGAAACGCCGCGATCCATACGAAATAATTATATACAATCACTAACTATTCGACAAGTCTGGACACGTAGCCGATAGTACTTTAGGCTAAAGGTGTGCCTTGTGCGGCATCAAAGTCTGTTTCGATAGTGGATTACAAGAGAAGCTTTGTTGAGGACATTAGCACCGTTCTCCATATGGTGTTAGAAGTAGCTTTCTTATCGGCAGGCCAAGTGGAACATACTGCACATCAGCTGAAAGACGGAATGTCGCATCATGACGACAAACGTTAATCTGTGCCCATAGGACTGGGATCCTGCCGAACTCACAATATCCACTGAGTGTCGCTGGTTACTTTATTTGTAAAATAGTGGGCGTCTGTCCAGAATAATTGGTTAAACAGTCTGTAATAGTTATGTATATGAGTTTGCACGCCTTACTGCACGCTGTGTGTGGGTATATATTGTGTGCACACTACGTGTGTGTGTATAGCGATATGAGGTGGATCAAGCATGTGAAAACTGGGGTAGGGAAAGCAAATAGTCGACTTCGGTTCATTGGTAGAATTTTACGAGAGGGTGGTTCATTTGTAAAGAAGACCTCATGTAGGACACTGGTGCAAACTATTCTTGAGAAGTGCTAGAGTGTTTGGGATCCGTACCAGGTCGGATTGAAGGAAACATCGAAACAGTTCAGAGACGAGCGACTAGATTTGTAACCAGTAGTTTCGGACAACACGTAAGTGTTATGGAGATGCTTTGGGAACTCAAATGGGGATCCCTTAAGGGAAGCCGACGTTGTTTTCGAGAAACGCTATTGAGAAAATTTAGAGCACCGGCATTTGAAGCTGACTGCCGAACAATTCTACTGCCGCCAACATACATCAAGCAAGGACGACGAGAATAAGATACGAAAAATTAGGGCTCATATGGAGGCGTACAGACAGTCGTTTTTCCCTCGCTCTATTTGCGAGTGGAACAGGAGGGGAAATGGCAAGTAGTGGTACAGGGTACCCTCAGCCACGCTCCCTACGGTCGCTTTCAGGTATCTGTGTAGATGTGGATGTATATATTTCAGTGTGTGTGTCGTTTCTCCCCCACGTGCTGCTGCTAGTCCTCTTTTCACACACACACACCATATACATATATATGTATATATACTGATTAATCATGCTAAATAAACTATTATAATTTGTTATGTCACTGTTATTATTTCCAAACTTTTCACTATAAAGTTATTGTTAATAACGGTAATTTGATTTTAGCAAACCTGAACCAGTCCCCATGCTGCACAGACCTCGAAAGAAGAGGCGCACACAACTGAACTAGTTATAAAGTGTCAGAAGGGGAGGAGGAGCTCGAATCTTATTTGTCCCTAGGGGAGGGGGAGGGTTTCCCCTCATTTTAATGCTATTCTATTGGCTTGCCGCCAATTTTATATCATGTGATTAGCATAGAGCTACATCATGACGTGCCTAAGGTGAGTGGTCTGATTAAGGTTCCATCAGATGACCTATTGCCGGTGTTTCCCCGGTGGTGGAGGAAGACAGAGGGTTGTGGGGTGACCTTGAACATAAGCAGCACCACTGTGTAACCTGACATGGCAAGTGCTCTTGAGATAAGACTTTTATCTGTCTCCATTCGCCCACTGTTAATCTACTGCTTATTAGTTGCAGATTTATCATGTTACCGTACGTGTTACCTATCCCTCTTGCTCACATGCTCGAACTTAAAAGGGCACCTGTCGCCACTCATTGGACGTCCAGTTCGGGTACTGGCGTGCTAATTTCAGCCTTCGTCACCGTTGGACAGCAGTCAGCATGGGTGAATGAACGAGGCGATTGCTTCAGAGGCCCTGAGCACCAACGATCGCTGAACGGTTGTTGAAGAGACACCACTGGTAGCCCCTTGGTTCATCTGAGCAGTCACATGCTTAACAGTTACATGTATTTTCGCCCGTACTCATTTCCGCGGCCGTCATTTACCCCTGTCAACTGTGGTATCTGTTGCACCACTGTTGCCTCAACGCCAGTTTTGGATAGCGCCATTTTGCCAAGCTTGGTGTACTTTAAACACGACAGCACGCAGATAGTTTACAAACTCAATCTTTTCGGAAATTCTTCCAAGTTTGATCTGAAAGCCAATGATCATGACTTTTGGGACTCTAGACAAATCGCTCCGTTTTCGCATTACGATAACGACTGCACCATTTTCCTCGTTCCCCAAACACGCTTTCCGTATCCTCCTTTGCTAGTGCTTCCATCTGCCACCTGTGAATGGTTATTGCACACTTATGTCGAAATTGTAACAGAGAGTCTCGGGAAACTTGAATACAAACCCTTCAAAGGAAGACGACGCAGTTCTTGCAAAATCTCTTGGATGAATTCAAGGAATTTTTCTTCTAATGAAAGTCTGCGACAGTCTGGCTGCAAGTATTGTACATTACGAGTAGGTAACGAGAAAAACACAAGACAGATCGGGGCGCGTGCAGATGCATATAGACAGTAATTTTAACATCGCTCAATAAGTGAATAGAATGGGACAGGAAATGAATTTCATTGGTACCAAAACTCTCCGACGTGCACTGTACGGTAGCTTGTGGAGGCGACAAAGTTTTAAAAAATTATTCCATGTTTTGAGAGGTGGCAGTGCGGACCGAAAGAAGAAAAAGAATCCAGGATACATACGCTTCGAAATGCATGTCTTGACAGATACTAGCACTTATTCAACTGTGGTACTCTGAAACTTAACTCTTGTACTTCCAATTCTTTGCTGTTATGAACGACATACAGAATGCAGTAAACAAATGACGTCGTGTCCTCTGTTATTGTGCATGGATACAGCACGCAGTTCGCATCTGATGTGTTTTTTTTTTTTTGTTTTTTTTTTTTTTTTTTTTTTTTTTTTTTACAGTGAACTGCGGTGTCACCGCCAGACACCACACTTGCTAGGTGGTAGCTTTCAAATCGGCCGCGGTCCATTAGTATACGTCGGACCCGCGTGTCGCCACTGTCAGTAATTGCAGACCGAGCGCCACCACACGGCAGGTCTAGAGAGACGTACTAGCACCCGCCCCAGTTGTACAGCCGACGTTGCTAGCCATGGTTCACTGAGAATTACGCTCTCATTTGCCGAGACGATAGTTAGCATAGCCTTCAGCTACATTTGCTACGACCTAGCAAGGCGCCGTATTCAATTGATATTGAGATTCTATTAATGTATCATCAAGAGCGATGTTCTACAAATGTGGATTAAAGTTAAGTATTCCAGAAGCTACGTACTTTTCTTTATAGCATTCATTACGTATCCTGTTTCAGACCTCACGCCAGCCTGCGTGAGTTTAAGCGTGTGCCTTTCGGCTTCCTCTCATTGTGTCTAGGCTGTCTTGTCTAGACACAACATGAACCATATTAACAACTGTGGGTAAGTGGAGAACCAGCATTGGTTCATATGGAACCAGATTTTGTTTTGATAAGTTTGTGAGATGCTTTTACATCGTAGTCTTACCATTGTAATGAACAGCATAATGGAAACATGATGAGATTATGTGTTATGGACCGGCAAATGGTAGCAACTGTCGACATATGAGGGCGTGATGAATATTAATGCCTCCGTACTACTTAGTCTGTTCTCAGAATCGCTTAGCGTTTTGGATGTCATGTACATTACTCGGTCGACTTTCCCGCTTGATGGTTCCTAACTGTAGCGTGTAACATGGCGGTGTCTAACGTAACTATGCCGGTGCGAGAGAACCAGCATGCCGTAATCGAGTTTCTAACCAAAGAAAAGGTGTCTTCAATTGAAATCCATAGAAAATTGAAAGCTGTGTATGGTGATGATTGCACTAACATTAGGAATGTGCGACGTTCTACTGTTCATGTTCCTAATAATGATAACGGCGGTGTTAACGCGTGCGAAAGAGCTCGCTGTGGACGACTACGTACGGCAACGGACAAGAGACTCATTGTAGTCGCGTCGATGAACTCAATAGAGGAAATCGTCGGATAAGACCAACACAATTCTGAGGTAAGTGTGGCATATCACGAGAGCGTGTACAGGCCGTCACTGCAGAACTGCGATACAGAAAATTGCGTGATGGTGAGTGCCCCGAATGGTCACTCCTGACATGAAACGGGAGACACTAGACATCTGTTAACAATTTCTTTTGCATTTTGAATGTGAGGGTAATGATATCCTTTACAACACTATGCCAGGCGATCAAAGCTGGTTTCACCATTTTGACCCACAAAGCAAGGCAGAATCAGTGGATCTCCACTACAGAGAATAGCCGGCGCCCAAATAGTTCCAGACCATGCCATCAGCAGGCAAAATCGTGCTCACAGATAGTCCTGGTGAGAATTACACATAAGATCCTATAAATATGTATCCGGAAACATTTGGTTGGTTGGTTGGTTTAGGGAGTAAAAGGGTCAAACTACACGGTCATCAGCCCCACTTCCTACATTCAAACAGGTCTCGGGGGCCAAAACCATCCCCAAAAGGAGTTGGGAAAGTAAAAAGGTGTAAAACTAACTGGGAAATACACTGAAAAAAAAAAACGAAAGAACCGAAACAAAAGGGAAAACGGACACTAAAAGGAAAAATTAGTGGAAGGTATTATAAAATTGGGCAGTTCAAGAAGATGTTGACATAGTCAGGTGGTAACCAGAGTGACACTGAGGTGGGTTACCAGGAGCCATCCAAGTATAGCCAATTCGGAGCCGGCAAAGGACAATGGAGTCCCTGCGAGTAGCTCGTATGGATGACCCCCACACATTCGTTGCGTCCTTGATAACATGTAGTTTATTTGGTGTGCTGAGGACTTAACTATGGTGAGGATTTAGGTCTAACAACTCTCTGTGCTGAGGGCAATCTTATTCGTGACAGGTCTACCGCTCTGATGTTTGATCTCCTTCTGTGCACTGCTGTTTGAGTGAGTCAAGTTGGTCCATTATATGACCGGCGAATGGGAGTGTCACACGGTGGAATCTGCCGAGACTTCAGGGCTCCGTTTGAGAGTAATTGCGATCCATCTAACAGACCGACAGCTGCGACTACGCATATTTATTGCCCGTGGGAGGGAATTACAGGCGCAACACATCGCTGCTCTGCAGACGCTTGACCCATGACCATCACCTGAGACAGCGCCGCAAATCGAGAAAAGGTGTATTATATTGCTGCTCCTGCTTGTTAGGGGAAATAAGATCACAATCTCACCACTTTTTCTCAGCTGCACTAAACTAGTAAAATTTTTGTGTAGAATAAACCCACCAAAGTCTGCTCAGTATTAGAAAATCTCAGATTGCGTTATCCATATTTTGTGCCAGAGTAAATAGTTCAGTCAGACCCACCTTCGTCTTTGCCAAACAGTCGCCACACATTGTTGTCAACTGTCTGTTGCATACTTCTGCCACTATCAGATTATATTTCTTTTTGTCAATACACTTAACATGTATATTTGTCCAGTTTTAATCAATACAATTGTGCTTTAACTTTTATAAAAGATGAATCCCGTGTTGATATATTAATCACCCATCAGCAGCAGACAAAAATAATGACAAGGCCACCATTTCATTAACACCATTTCAGTATTCTGGTTCATTTAGATTCTGATAACTGTAATAACCTTTAATGCAGGCTACCAACAACAAAACAATTAAATGGCAAAATAAATTTAGCAGATGCGTGGGACAGGTAGTCTACATAGGTTTAGTAGTTAAAGTGATTGCTGTTAGGTCAGTAACTCAGAGTCGCTTATCGCCTTCCAAAACATACCACAAGTCCAATGTAGTCTTGTAATATGATGAGACACGTCGAAATGAGATGAACGACACTGAACATTAGTTCTTTAGTGTTTTTACTTGCCAGATAGGGTTTATAAAGGGCATAGACAGCGTCTAATATTGATTGATCACTGTGAAGGAGACAATGCTGCCGTGTACTTGTTTGAGGCAGCGTTATCAGCAACTCGCAAACTTTGAAAGGGAACTCATTGTGGAACTCCATTTGGCCAGATGGGCGAACAATTTCTAATTGGCACCTGCAATCCGAAAAAAAGGAAGACACTCCCTGCATCATTCTGTGTCATCCCACAGCTTTAGTCGAAGACTAGTGGCAGCCGAACTAGAGGTATACCGTCTTGAACCTAGGCTGATGGAGTGCTGAATAATTATGTCACGTTGTGTTCATTTATTATACGTGGTTCTGCATAACGTGTAATAACCATAGTCGGCGAATGTGAGTCTGAGCTAGGGTAGATTCTATACTTTCAATGTTTATGAAGGACACAGCGGAGTTACTCTGGTCGTCGTGGTGTGTGGAACCACTGGGTATTATTTCAAGGCATGGCGGCAGTGATTGATGGAATTCTGAGGCCACTACGGTACATCACATGATTGTATCATGGTGCCATTTTTCCGTATAACAACGCTTGTCGACTCATACCTCGTGTCATTATGAACCGTGTGTGTGAAGCTAATATACTCACGTGGCCAACGAGTTCTTCAGATCTACCCCCGATGGAACATATCTGGGATCAGCTCAGACATCCCATTGTCAGTACCCATAAAACCAAGCGTCAGTTTCATTTCTGGGCCAGCTTACCTAGGAGAGGATACAGCCACTATGCGACACATTTCCCAACTGGATCATTACATGTATCCAGGTCATACGGAGAGCAATGTTGTAGTGAAAGCTGGGCTCATAATCCCAAGTTCCTTATGAATTTGACTCGGATTTGTAATGACTAACACAACACCATATGTTCGCTCAACCTCTGAAGTTTCATTATGTTTGTACGTATGTCTGTATGTATTGAACTGGGGACCTAGAAACGACTGAGAGGCTTCGTCCCCGCCGTAGCCCTCAGTGGTACACAACCCCACAACAGGCTACAGCATTCCACTCACCCCACGACCGGCCCACAGCGAACCTAGGGTTATAGTGCGGGTCGGCAACCAGTGGAGCCCCCCCCCCCCCCCTCCATGGGAACATCTCATTCCAGACGAGTGTAACACCCCAATATGGTAGAGTAATGGTGGTGTACGCGTCCGTGGAGACAGTGTTTGCGCAGCAATCGCCGACATAGTGTAAATTAGGCGAAATAAGGGGAACCAGCCCGCATTCGCCGTGGCAGTTGGAAAACCGCCATAAAAACCATCTACAGACTGGCCGGCACGCCGGACCTCGACAATAATCCGCCGGGCGGATTCGTGCCGGGGACCGGAACGACTTCCGGCTCAGGAAGCAGTGCTTTAGACAGTAGCGCTAGCCGGGAGGGAGCATAATTTCGTTTACTTCTCCACTTTTGCTCGCTTTGCTCTCTTTCTGAGCCAGTCTACTTCGTACTCCTCACATTGGCATTACACTTGGGTTGGGTTTCACAGTTGCTTCTTAAATAATACCCAGTTTACACCGCAATTTGACTAAAGTTTCCCTAAACATACACCGATGAGCGTGGCATAAATTCGACAAAGTCCTCGGTAAGTGGTATGGGACACTAAGTATCTACCACAGCTCACGCAGTTTCCTGAAATTACTGGTCGGTGGATTGTGGCCGCGTATTTGGCGCCCATAGCGTTCCAGGTTCGTTCCTGGTCGGCAAGACGTCAATGTGAGTTTACTATTACGCTATTTAGCCCTCCATAGCATGATTCTGATTTTGTGACACATATCGCCACCTACCATTCTTTACAGTGTTGACAAGTCTCCGACCGCCACGGCCAGTGATGAGGGGCGTACATCCAACATTCCGTCGTCTACTCCTGGTTCCACAGTCCTAAAGCCACTTCCCTTAGATGCTCACGATGTAAGCACGCAAACAGACCCCCATGGTTCAAATGGCTCTGAGCACTGTGGGGCTTATCTGACGTCATCAGTCCCCTAGAACTTAGAACTACTTAAACCTAACTGACGTAAGGACATCACACACATCCATGCTCGAAGCAGGATTCGAACCTGCGACTGTAGCGGTCACGCGGTTCCAGACTGAAGCGCCTAGAAACGCACGGCCACACCGGCCGGCCATGTTCTCATCGGGCCACAGTTCTTCGCGGTGGTCTGAAAAACATGCTGGACAGTTCGCTTGAAGGGTTTGGCAAACCAGGTAGCACAACATGAATCCCATTGAACATTTATAGGACCTAATCGAGAGGTGAGGTCGTGCACAAAATCATGCACAGGTACCCTTTCGCAATTATGGACGGCTATGGAGACAGCATGGCCCAATATATCTGCAGGGGCTCTCGACGACTTGTTAAGGCCATTCCACGTCCGCGGAGCTGCACTGCACTGGGCAAAAGGAAATCCGACACGATGTTAGGAGTCAGATGACTTTTGTCACATCACTGTAAATTACAATGAAGTACCTCCATACCTACGATATTCTGTCGCATATTGCACTAATATGGAACCTCTAAAAGGAATTAACGAAAAAATTCCATATTGATATATACACCAAACAAAAAGTACTTAATGATATGCTCATGAAAACGCGTATTAAAGGATTTGGGAGAATATGATAAGCGTAAATGAAACAGGACAGTCCATTTCTTTTATTTTACGTGCAGTACACAACTACATAGTTAAAACTGCCTCATACCCCATTTTCGAACTGTGCAGAGATTGTAAACGTTACTGACCTTCTCCTCTGGGAGAAACGACCTTCATAGGAGTGACAGTCTGCCACATAAAGACACTGTAAAGATGAACCTAAGACATTCCCAAGAGGATACTCTTTTCCCAATGTGCTAAGTGAGAACAATAGCCTCTACGGAGCCTTAAAAGTAGGACAGTCATACTGACAAGTGGAAGATTGGCGTCAGGTAACGAAACGGGTCGGTATAGTAATTTGGAAAGAGAAGTATGTAGGGAGGGCGTGCAACTGGGAATCAGTCCGTTCTAGACGACAATAATAATCAGCTAGTGCAACAGTGAGTAAATTTCCGCCAGAAGAGTCAGCATCGGAAGATTTTTGTATTATCGTGAAATAGGGAAGAGTTTGTTACCGATGTGATACTCGAGTTGGGCAGGCAATCACTAAACCAAAGGTGTTTTTCGTGGCAGCCGAAATTTTTCATGAAATTTCAATTGCCAGTCCTCTTCGAACTCGAAAATTATTTACTCAAGCTCCACCTACACATGGAAATAGAGAATCCTAATAAAATACGAGAAATCAGAGCTCGTTCCGAAAGATTTAGCTGTTCATTTTCGCATG
Organism: Schistocerca cancellata; assembly: GCF_023864275.1. NCBI lineage: Eukaryota > Metazoa > Arthropoda > Insecta > Orthoptera > Acrididae > Schistocerca > Schistocerca cancellata. Next base: position 394,923,833 of record NC_064629.1, read on the forward strand.
TACTATTCTACAGTAAAATTATCAAGAAATAGCCTGAATGTGGTTGTAGGAACCCTATGTAAAACTCTTCAGCGTGAATCGCGGAGTAGTCATGTAGATGCAGATGTAGATCCCATCTAATGTACTGTATGTTAACCGCCATACACTCAATAAAATCATGCATCAGTTACTTACTTTAGACTCAGTGGTCTAAGATCACTAATGCCACTGAAACCGTCAAGCGTTTCATAGATAATAAGATCACAGTAGTTATCGCACCTTTCGTATGTATTCCTAACGCGAGCACACTTTTAGGATGAAGCTTATAATCAATGTGTGTCCGCGGTCTGTAATGAGTATAGTTCGCACTCCCACATGTTGCTAACTGCAAGGTTCCTCTGGAAAGTCAGCAGGGAGACATCCTTGTAAAGGTCACAGAAATTACTGGGCAACTGTACCCTATGTCCGCAGGAGGTTCTCATATTGTATTAGAAGTGACGTAAATAGCTTCAGACCCGTGGAGGAATCTCATGGACTGAGACTCCAACAATTTCAGTGCCTAGGATTATTCTTCTCGTTAGGTAATACACGCTTATGCGACATTGTACACAGACAGACGAGTGGTCTTAGAAGGTCTTCGTAACGTCTTGATTGTTACTGCGCTTATTAGCCTTTGGTTGCCGATTTTAAAAACGTCTAAATGTTGATCGTTATTAGTTACTGACATCTTAAGTAATTATTCGTAAGTACAGTACGCACCTAAACGTTTCGACTTCGCCCGCAAATTAATTTTGTTCTCGATCATCAGTTGTTCTAAGAATTCTTTTTTTCTTATGTCGACTTCCATCTGCAGCCCATGTCGAGTAACATACAGTGAGTTCACAAAAATATGGAAACGCAACGAACACATCACATTATCACGTATAATAGGGTGTAGGAGAATCATTGGCATTCATTTGTATCGGTTTGGGTAAATAGGAATCCTGTATGATTTTGAAGGGAATCTTATGCCATTCTTCGTGCAGAATAGTTGCAAGTTCAGGCAACGATAATGGAGGTAGATAGCGATCTCGCACCTTTCCGTATACGGTAGACCACAAAGAAAGGCTCAATAATATCGAGATCTGGTGACTTTGGTGGCCAGGGGAAATACGACAATTCATCCTCGTGCTCACAGAACAAGTGCTCGATGATGCGTGCTATTTGAACAGGGGCCGTGTCATCTCGTTGTACAGTATCACATGCTCATCCTAGATGGTCACATAACCCTTGGCGAAAGTGAGGCCTTACAGAGTAACCACGTGGCCCACGTAATACCCCGACTTGACTGCCTAAATCATCATCGGACTGCAATGTTTCACTCTTGGGATGTTAACTCAGCCAGCAGCTAGAAGCAGTTTGAATCAAGACTTCTCCGACAAAATAACATCATTCCATTGCTCCATAATCCTGGTTTTTAAGGTTGCGGCGCCAGATTTTCCTGTTACTGGCCTTTTCACTGCTGATGAGTTGTAATGCAATTCCAGTAGGCACTGCAATTCCCCAATTCTGGAGCTTCCTTCGCGTTCTTTTGGTGCTGACAGGTTTCACGAATGCGACATTCATTTCTGCAGTGATTTTTGCAGCTGTTGTCCTCTTATTCTTAGTCACAATCCTCTTCAATGTCTCCGCCACCATCACTCAGCACACACATTCGACCGCGTTGTGCCTTAGCGGATCAGGTTTTACACTTTTTCTGTATGCGGTATAAATCTTCCATAGTAAGCCACTTGAAACACCAAACGCTTCCGCTCCTTTGGTTACGGAAGCATCCACGATACGAACACCAGCCATTTGCCCATTTTCGAATTCACTTAGGTCCACCATTATCAACCTACAACTATAATATTCTGACCACGAGTCACACTTAAAACACGTTGAGGACACTGTACAGGCAGCGTTTGTGGTGAAATACTACAGCGAAACCTGCAGGCTTGGCTACCATCTGTATTCATGTTCAAGCGTGCATTTATCGCGCTGTTTCCTTATTTTTATCAATCCCTATAACTGCGTCAGCTAGGTCGTATTTTCAGAAACAGACTTCTAGCACACTATTAGGAGAGTTCATTATTCTTATGGAGGATGCACGAACGTCTGCTAGATTACGACACCAAAAAGAATACATGTCTCCAAAACCAACTTCCATCTACCGTATATATACATAAGCTCGCTGGATAAAACATTTATCACCCCCTTAAAAGAGCATACTGTTTACTTTGTAGCTCTGTAGTGTGCAGATAGCATAGAAATTGTTACCAGGCAGTCAAGGGACCATTCACGGCTGACCCAGGTTATTGCAATGAAATAGTGCGTATGTGTTAGTCCGTTGCATGGAATCAGCACAGTAAGATGTATCAACGTGACACAATGCCAGAAAGCAGCTATCGTGTTTGAACATGCCCATGACTACACTCTAAATGAAGTATCCCGATTTGTTGGTGTATCAACGCGGACTGCACAGCGCGTGTACAAGGATTGGTGTACAGCTCGCAGAAAAGTGACATGGCGTGCGAAAAGTGGTCGTAGAGAGATAGTAACCGACAGGGAGCGCATACCGGTGTCACATTGTTAATAAAAATTGATATAAATTTGACATTGACAGCTGCTGTTAATGAAACCAACTCAGTCTTAAACAGTCAAGGGTAAACATTGCGAAGGTATCTGCATGCAATGGACATTTGCAGTCAGGTATCTCACTGAAACCTGTTGTTCACAGAGGCATATAAAGAGGCATATACGTATACATCTACATCAATACTCACCAGTTCACAATTAAGTGTTTCGCAGAATGTTAACAGAATCACTTCCAGACTATTTCTCTATCAGATTATTTTTCTACCGTTCCGCTCTAGAAGATGGGAAAAATCAATACCTAAGTGTTTTCCTGCGAGCTCTTATTTCTCTTATTTTAATATGGTGATCATTTCTCTCTACTTATATGGGAGTGAGAAAAATATTTTTTCATTCAGAGGAGAAAGTTTATGGTTGAATATTTGTGCGAAGATCTCGCCGCAACGAGAAACGGCTTTGTTTTAATGGTTGCCACAATAGTTCAGTTATCATATCCGTTACACTCTCTCATTTTTTCGCGATAACAGAAAATAAGCTGCCCTTCTTTAGTATTTTCAGTGTCCTGTGTCAATCTTGTCTGGAAAGGTTGCCATACTGCACAGCCATACTCTAGCAGAATAGTAGATTTAGTACATCTTCTTAGTGCACTGATAATAAAACTGTAGTCTTTGCGTCACCTCTCTCCACAACATTTTAGTATGATGGTCCTAGCCTAAGTTGTTCGTCATAGTGATTCCTAGGTATCTAGTTTAGTGGACAACTTTTAAATTTTTACTATTTATCGTGTAACCAAAATTTAACCGATTCTTTTTTTTACGCATGTAGAAGATCTCATACTTCTTATTGTTGCAAATTTCCACTTTTAGCACCATAGATATATCTAATCTAAACGTTTTATATTTGTATTTCTCTTCTGATGACTTCACTGGACAAGAAACCGAGAGCATTATCTGTAAAGAATCTGAGAGGCTGCTCACATTGCCTAACAAATAGGTGTGACCTGAGCAACTTCCCAGCCCACAGGCACGTATCTTTCATCGAGCGAGCGGTTGTACATGTTTGCTAAATATGGGGCTGTCTCATCAGCATACTCCGAAAGAAACCTAATTGGTATACAGTCTGGTCTGGAAGACTAAAGCTTGGTATGTGATTTAGATGGCCCTTTACACCATGGATATCTTTTTCTAAGTTACTCATATTGGCAACTGTTCTTGATTCGAATTCTGGCAAATTTACTGTATCTGTTTTGGTGAAGGAATTTCATAAATCAGTCTGTAGTAAGCTAGTTTTAGTTCTTCGTAACTGTCGCCCAATGAAGATATAGTTGTGTGTTGCCGCTTGAGTACTACACATACAGCAAGAATCTGTTTGGATATTTCGCCACATATATTGTCGAAATTTTTAAAAGCATCTCGAATTTAAGTCTGTAAAACAGATGTTTTCTTAGAGATTTTCCGTTCTTTGAAGCCTGGCATACATTTTTTGTTCGCCTGTAACAGTGTCCTGAAACTTTTGTGTCCCATGAGGAATGCATTTCATCTCATATCAGTTTACTTGGTATGACTATCTCAGTTACTGTCTGTACTATTTCGTTGAATTGGTGCCACATCTGGCCAACACTTACACTGTTCGTTTGGAAGAAATAGAGATTGCCTCTTAGGAAACCCTAGAGCGAATTTTTATTTGATTTTTTAAACTGTTATATATTTTGCTTTTAGTTTTGATGCAGTTAAATGTTACTGTATTCAGTCTCGCTACTACGACTTGTGGTCACTAATCCCTGTATCACTCATCATGCTCCGTACTTGCTCAGGAACTGTTTATTGTCAAGAGGTCTTGTATGTCTTCACAAACAATTACACTTGGTGAGGGCTCCTGAAGTAAATGGTCGAAATAATTTGTGAAGAATGTATCTAGTAAGATGTCCGATGGTGTTTAATGGCTACCACCGATTTGAAACGTGTATTTTCGCCACCATACAGTGGATGGATCGAAGTCAACACTAGATATAACTGTAGGAGTCGGGTACCAATTCGAAAGTAGACTCGAATTTTAGTTGAACCCTTCACCCCATCTGAACCCGAAGCTCGGTAAAAGGATACAATTATTAATTTATTCCGGTGGTCGAGTGTAGCCTCTACCCATACTACGAGCGGCGTTTAAAAAGTAATACAACATATTTTATTTGATCAAAGCAGGTTGGTTTTATCCAGGATTCCAATACTCCGTATTACTCCCACTCTCTTGATTACTAAACCCTATTTTCCAGCATGATATCTGTTCAATGCGATGACCTTTGGCCGCTTTACTGGGAGAGCTTGTATGCTCGTGTGGTAGCACTCTAATGGTCGTCTTGCTGCATCAGTAAACTCCACGTCATCCCAATACAGCTACCTGTGGTGTGCATCTTTCATCGGGCCAAACAGATGGAAGTCAGAAGATACGAGATCGGGGCTGTGGGCTGGACACGGAAGAACAGTCCGGTGAAGTTTTGTGAACTCTTCTCGGGTGTGCACACTTGTGTGAGGCGTAGAATTGTCATGAAGAAGGAGAAGTACGTCTCAATTTTTGTGGCGACGAACACGCTGGAGTCGTTTCTTCAATTTCCTGAAGGTGGTGCAGTAAACTTAAGAGCTAGTCGTTGGACTATGAGGAAGAACATTAAATAGAATAGCTCCTTCAGCCTACCAGAACACCGGTGCCACGACTTTACCAGCTGAGGGTAAGGAATCGAGGTTTTTCTTCTGAGGAGTGTGGCTTGGCGCCTCTCCATGAATTGCATTTTCTATCCGGTTCGAAGTGGTGAACTCATGTTTCATAGCTTGTGACGATGTTCGATAGAAAATCGTCACTACCAGCCTCGTAACGCGCAAGCATTTCCGCACAGATGGTCCTTTGTTGCTCTCTATGGTCTTCCATTAGGCGGCGAGAATGCCAGCGAGCACACACCTTTGAGTACCTCAACTGGTGGATGAGGGTGTCAGCACTGCCAACAGAGACGTCCAGTTGTGCAGCGAGGCGTTTGATTGTGATCCGTCGCTCATCTCGAATGTGACCGTCCACACATTCCAACACTGTAAGAGTAACAGGTACAGGGTGACTATGCCTGAACTATATGAAAAAAACGTAAATTAGTTATAAACTACGCCGTGCACACACTTTATTTAACATGTAAGCGTCACAATAGATATTCGGATTTAGGTTATCACATGTTCCATATGCTTGCTCTCATTGGTGATGATGTGGCGCAGACGAATTGCGAAATTCTGCATGACCCGCCGAAGTGTCGGAACACTGATGCTGTCGATGACCTCCTGATTGGCTGTTCTCAGTTCATTAATGGTTTTGTGGTTATTACTGTACACCTTGTCTTTAATATTTCCATACAAAAAGTAGTCACATTTGTTCAGATCCGGAGAATATGGAGCCAATCGAGGCCCATGCCAGTGGCCTCTCGGTACCACAGAGCAAGAATGTGGTCCCCAAAGGGCTCCAGGACATCATACACTCTCCTTCTTCGGTGGGGTCGATCTCCGTCTTGCATGAACCACATCTTTTTGAAATCAGGGTCACTTTGGATAATGGGGATGAAATCATCTTCCAAAACATTCACGTATCAGCCTGTAGTCAGGGCGCCATGAAGGAATATTGCACCGATTATTCTGTTTCTGGACATTGCACACCACACAGTCACCAGTTGAGGGTGAAGAGACTACTCGAGTACGAAATGCGGATTCTTAGCCCCAAAATGCGCCAATTTTGCTTATTGACGAACCTATCCAAATGAAAGTGGGCTTTCTTCGCTAAACCAAATCATACAGTGCATACTAATTCCCAACATGCCCCACTGCCAACCGCGCAGTTTGAACGTCCTAACGCAAATGGTTCAGAAGTTATGACGATTTTTTTCATACAGTTCAATAATTGTTACACAGTATGTGCGGCAGGCCGGCACGCCTGATACCGGACGGGTTTGCACGTCCTTGTTGCAATGATGAAAGACGCCTCACCCAACGACTCACTGTGCTTTTACTCACTGTCAGGTCTCCGTAGACACTCTATAAGTGTCTAGGAATATCTGCGATACTCTGGTTTTACGCCAAAAGCTCTCTGTTTAGAAAGCACCTCCTTTACAGACACTATTTTGAAGGCTACGTATAGCGCCGCCACCTATCGGAACTTCATGAAACTATGGGAATTTCTACGATTATCTACAACAAAGTACGTCTGTTTACAACCGAAAGTGGCCTAAAAATAATGTGTTGTAGTACTTATTAAACGTCCCTCGTAACTCTCAGCAGCTGTCTACCTCAGCTGAACTGTTACTTACTTCTGAGAGTATCAAATGCCCCATCACCAAGTGAATTTAATGTGTCTTTTGTCAATAGCATTAGGCTTTTGGTTCAAAACTTCGCATGAAGTTATCTCCTGCTTTAGCCAGCTTTCAGTACTTAATACCATATCTGCTTCACAGCTTTCAATGAGCACATGAATCTCTACATCTGCATCTACATTTATACTCCGCAAGCCACCCAACGGTGTGTGGCGGAGGGCACTTTACGTGCCACTGTCATTACCTCCCTTTCCTGTTCCAGTCGCGTATGGTTCGCGGGAAGAACGACTGTCTGAAAGCCTCTGTGCGCGCTCTAATCTCTCTAATTTTACATTCGTGATCTCCTCGGGAGGTATAAGTAGGGGAAAGCAATATATTCGATACCTCATCCAGAAACGCACCCTCTCGAAACCTGGCGAGCAAGCTACACCGCGATGCAGAGCGCCTCTCTTGCAGAGTCTGCCACTTGAGTTTGTTAAACATCTCCGTAACGCTATCACGGTTACCAAATAACCCTGTGACGAAACGCGCCGCTCTTCTTTGGATCTTCTCTATCTCCTCTGTCAACCCGATCTGGTACGGATCCCACAATGATGAGCAATACTCAAGTATAGGTCGAACGAGTGTTTTGTAAGCCACCTCCTTTGTTGATGGACTACATTTTCTAAGGACTCTCCCAATGAATCTCAACCTGGCACCCGCCTTACCAACAATTAATTTTATATGATCATTCCACTTCAAATCGTTCCGCACGCATACTCCCAGATATTTTACAGAAGTAACTGCTACCAGTGTTTGTTCCGCTATCATATAATCATACAATAAAGGATCCTTCTTTCTATGTATTCGCAATACATTACATTTGTCTATGTTAAGGGTCAGTTGCCACTCCCTGCACCAAGTGCCTATCCGCTGCTGATCTTCCTGCATTTCGGTACAATTTTCTAATGCTGCAACTTCTCTGTATACTACAGCATCATCCGCGAAAAGCCGCATGGAACTTCCGACACTATCTACTAGGTCATTTATATATATTGTGAAAAGCAATGGTCCCATAACACTCCCCTGTGGCACGCCAGAGGTTACTTTAACGTCTGTAGACGTCTCTCCGTTGAGAACAACATGCTGTGTTCTGTTTGCTAAAAACTCTTCAATCCAGCCACACAGCTGGTCTGATATTCCGTAGGCTCTTACTTTGTTTATCAGGCGACAGTGCGGAACTGTATCGAACGCCTTCCTGGTTCTTCCCCATCATAGCTATGAAAATTTACAACTACTGAACCATTATTTCTTGGTTCTACCATCATCCTGTACTTGGACCTCAGCCTTTGAGGGTAAACCCTTCTTTTTGCACTTTTTCTACCCTGTAACCTAAATAGTAACCAAGTCTACGTCGCACAGCAACCACTAGGTGTAGTTGCCTCCTGTGTGTAGCGGACCCTTGACCCACCGAGCGGAATCCTATAACCCATAACAGTATAGCGCAAGTCAAGATATATGCAGCCTGCACAGTCACAGAACCATCCGACCCTTTCTTCGGCTCTCAAACAAAGGTTTACTGTCCGTCCTGTCGACTATACTACAGACAGTGAGCTCTACCTTTTTGTTGCGGGAGAGACTGGCTGTCTTTGCTACTTCAGATAGCCGGTAGAAACCGGAGAGGATCTATACTGATCCAAGGGACACACATCAGTTGTATCAATAAACCACCACCTGCAATTGGCTGCAGCCTGTGCTCTTGTATGATTCAGAAGGACTTGTTCTACATTTCGGATGACTCTCCCTCGTATGTAAGCAGAATGCACCCTGGACTTCTTTCCCTCCTTGGCAACCATATGTCTAACAGACTCCTGCACTTGCCTAACATAGAAGCTCCCAACTACCAGAAATCCCACACACTGTGAATTCCAAGAGCTTGCAAGTCAAGATGCTTCCTCTGAAACAAGGAAAGCAACTGCATCTGGCTCAGGATCTATACTAGCCACAGACAGCGCTGGAAACATGCTTGTGAGACAAACCCGGGAAGTCTTTTGATTGATCACTCGGAAAGTGTTTGGTTTCCCGCCACACAATGAAACGATGTTCCACCCCACGACGGGTGAGGGGTCAACCTCAGAGCCGACCACAGTAGCAGACCCCCACGACGGGTGAGGGGTCAACCTCAGAGCCGACCACAGTAGCAGACCGATCACGAGACACATCTGACGTGCTTGAGATCTCTTGGAACCCCAGGTCAGTCCCACCACTGCGATACCCACTGGCAACGGCCTCAGTCAGCATGATCGAAGCGAACACTGCTTGCAGCTATGAGCGAAAGGTAACCAATTCAGTTCGCACCCGAACGCAGCATCCACAGTCCATATATACACTGAACATGGTGGAGACCTGTACTACACAAATACGTTAGAAATCCAAGAAATATACTACGAAAGGACACAGGCAAAACTAAATAAATTAGTTGCTTCTAGCTAGAAGCTCTTAAAATCATAAACACATGAAAGATGTATTCTCCTGCTGCAGCTGGAACAAAGACTAGACCTACCATAGTCCATGATTAACAGCCGCAGAACTCCGTAGGGAAGGAGCAGCGAAGATTTCAGCACGCGGGATATGCCTGGGCATGAGTGCCAACGCACTCAGCCTCGCATTATATTTCCCCCACCGCTACGCCAAGCTGTCTGAGTGCCAGGAGGGGGCAAAGGGTAAAGGAATGCGCAGAATTAAAATGGCAGAACAGCCGCACTGCACGCAACTTGGTTCTGTATTTCACATTTCTCAACAACAGAGGTCACAAAGAAAACAAATTTTCAGTATTATTTAACAGCTTTTCCCCCTTAAGGCATAATATAATTTTTATCTGATACAAACTGTCAGGGTACAGACACACACAAACAATTTAACAGAGTTTCGCGCTCAGTTTGCCATGTATACGTAATTTATTTACTTTCGTAATCGACAAAAAGACTTTTACACAAATATGTCGATGGAAATATTGTAGCACTTTTGTAACGTCTTCATGGAGACTTGAAAACTCTCTCTGAGATAAGCAATGCAGATGTTCTGAACAGAAAATATATATATGATTAAAACTAGAATTACCTTGCAGGTCAATCAGTGGCATCTGCAAACGCACAGGGGTGCTTTCAACTGGAATGGCAAACGGTCTCGATAAAAACTTGGAAACAGATGTAAGATTCATAGTGCTCTCAAAATCTTTATAAAAGTATCCCTGTAATTCTTTCAGGACCACAATGAAATCTTCAAACCTCACATGTTCTTTAGCACCTGTGAGCTTAGGAAATTTGACTGTGTTTATCAGAATGTGTCCCTATTTAAATGCATCCCTACCAAATCAGAAAGTTACCTTGCAATGTATTACTACAAACAGTGTTACAGTCAAGTACACTTAAAATGCTGAGTCTGCAATCCATTACCGATGTTATAATTTTAGTTTCTGTGCGCCTTTCCCCTTCATAGCTTCAACAATAGCGAGTGTCCATACTTTTTGTTCAGTTCCATTGAAAACTGTTGCAACTGACCATGGAACGATGGCAGCTCTCTAAGAGTCTGGCATGTAGTAAAAGAGGAATAGTATGACGTCAACTGTGGCCGAGCGGTTCTAAGCGCTACAGTCTGGAACCACGCGACTGCTACGGTCACAGGTTCGAATCCTGCCTCGGGCATGGATGTGTGTGATGTCCTTAGGTTAGTTAGGTTAAAGTAGTTCTAAGTTCTAGGGGAGTGATGACCTCAGAAGTTGAGTCCCATAGTGCTCAGAGCCATTTGAACCATGACATCAACTGAGAAACAGCTGTCTGTATTGCTGTTATTTCCATATTTCCCAGTTACTAAATGGTGCAGCGATTTTGCTAGTATGAATAGGAAAAATGTAATTAAACGAATAACCTACTTAATGCTAAAGGTAACACATGATAATAAGAACTGTGTGTAATGTAATACGGCATATACAGTACGCAGTAGCAAAGTCGTAACCATATTGTAGAGAATCCTTCAGCATTGTGACATGATATGTTTAAGTTCGAAAGGAAATGATTGTGGGCATATACGCATGCTTGCCACATACTTCCTGATGTTGTGTGTAAATTGTAGCTCGTTTTGAGAGTTCCCTTACGGACTTCAAACTCCTAGGATTACATTTACAAGTAGGAAAACATTCTATATTCTTCCACGTTAGCCGCTATTTATTGTTAAAAACCATTTTTGGCTTTGTCCTTGCTTCTGTGCCTTTCGTGTACCTATCATGATTACGTATTCTGCATCCGAGGTATGAAATTGTATATATACCGTCTAGATTCTCTATCCCAGCTGTAACATTTACTTCTTCACCATTTTGACAGCTAGGACACATAACACTACATTTAGCACAAACTCCACTTCCGATTCACTTTCAGCTACTAGTGTTGCATCATCGAATGAATCGTGTTGTGCTAGTTTTCCGCCCTTGACAAACAACAATAATCCTTTAATTCCCTCGCTCTCTTTTCACTGCAGAAATAAGCATCAGTGGTGACAATGAATTTGCCTTATATCTTCCCTGGTTCTGACTTCTTATACAAATCTGTCAGTACTGAGTATTGTAATTCGCTTAGAAGAGAAGGAGTGGGTTTCCATCTCTGTCTATTATCGACACTACACTACATTAAAAAAAACTAAGAACCTTTTATTGCAGCCCGCATTAGAAAACGCCTTCCCATAATTATAGCGTCCCAATGAGCTCCAAAGTACGACCTCACTTGTATTATGAATGTGCTTTTACACTCCATACACACAATCGTTTTGCAGTGTGTTTGTAAGTACCACCGATTGGCAGCGCTGCAGCAGCGAATCTGCTAAACCACGGTAGGAGTTTCGTGACTCATTGTCTCGGGCTCTGATCTGACTAAGCCGTCTACAATGGTCACTGGATATCTAAACAAAGAAGCGACAGATGTGATACAGACGGAGGCGAAACCCTACACCAGGCTAACTAGAACGCGTGGTTTGCTCTCGTAAATGCTCGAACATGCAAGAAATTTTTAATGGGCCAGACAGCACAGACTGAGCATTAGCTGACAGGAGCCGTGTAGTGTGCCCCAACGAGTCGCGATATTGGCTCTTTTCAAATGATACAACACGTCGAGTGTACAGGCGGGCCAATAAGACGCTCAATCCACAGTGTGTGGAGGGTAGTAGATCAAGTGTTATTCATGTATCTTATAAACCATTATTCTACATCATTATGACAACAGTCTTCGTAAGAAAAACAGTACAAGTTTCTATGATACCAGTACTGCTTCATGACATGTTTATTTCTTGACACTGGATGAGGAGTAAGTCAATGGAATAGTCTTTGCGCAGCGAAAATATGAAGGTGCATAGTAAGTGAATATTTCGTTCGTAAAAAAGCTTTCAATCTTGAATTATCTGATAACACAAATTAATTTCGTTTCCTTATTAGTTGTTTTCTATAACGATGAGCAACGTATTAAAACAGATACATCTGAATAGCTGCAACATGTAATAACTCACCACTAAGAACAAAGTGAAAGCCTTCTTTCAACTAAGATACGAGATAAATACTTCAGTTGAAATGTCTCATGAGAATGACACATTCCACACATCTTGTGCACGTATTCATCTTATTATCCTGCAGCTAGAGGAACACAGCTACAATTCCGTTAAATACATTTGCTCTTTTGTTATGACGCCAACCAAGTTTATAAATGCCCCTTCTCTGAATAGGAGCTGAATTGAGCATTGTCTTTGACTAGTGACACGACACATGGTCACAATAAAGTACAGGTACTTCGTCAATAGATGACTGAACAACTGTAGTACAAACACAGCAGAGTATCGAGGTGAAGTTTCACTACTAATATTCTGGCGTCCATTTGCACTCGGACGTTATGTTCTTTAATGTTGTAGTCCAACACATTATGAGTTTACTGAATAGTAAAAAAATTAAAGCAAATGATTATCATTAAAAAGATTAATTAAAGGAAACTAGTGGAAATTAACTGGTAGAATGACTGAAAAGTCGTAAATAATTGTTCAAAGTGAATATGAGATCTCTACAGTGCCAAACTTACTGTTTTTGTTCCGTTGTATGAAAATTAGGAAATAATGTACCACCACATGGGCTTCAGTGAAATAAAGTTTTTCCCAGAAAGATTAAACTCTTGTTACTAGCTATGTATAGCAAGTTTTATGAGCCTCAATAGATGAGCAGTCAGTATGTCTGACATCTTGGCGGGGAACTCGTGTTTATTTCCCGGTACCACTAAGGATTTTTCCTCGTTGGAAGGACTGGAACTGCCTCCTGGTGCCAACTGAGGACCTTCCTAACTGGGAAGTAGCGACTACAAAGGTCTAAAAAACTGACAGCGGTTGAGAGAGTGGTGTACCCATGCCATGCCCTCGATATCCAGTTCGCATGATGATATGTGGCAGAGGCTCGGTCCTCTGCACCTGATCAGAGTGTTTATACAGCAAGTTGCAGTAGTCTGGCAGCCATATGCTAACACAAATAGCTACATCAGAGTCAGTGTAACACAATAAAAATTATTAATAACTAGACACTCTATAGCCAACTGTCTGTGTTTTGACATAGTGTCAGTACCCAGGAATGGGTGAATCACATTACGACTGTGAACCACAGTGACACTGATGCATCCATTACAGCCAGCAGATCAACCATGCAGACAACCAACCCCAGGTAGAACGAGGACTGCTGTTCCGCAGTCCGGTTCAGGCATGCTGCGCAGCGACGGTTTAAACATCAGTAAGTTGCAGATAACTTGGGAGTCTTCCGTGTGGAGAAAAGTACCACAAAATTATTAAAGAGAGCAAAAAGAGATCGTGGCATTCCTGAATTTAGTACATCACTCTAACATTTGTACATTAGTATTAGAGACCATTAGGAGTATTTGCGACTGAAATGGGGGGTATCCAGTAACTGCTATAATGGGATAATGTACAATGGTTCTCACCTCACGAACAAAGGAGACATAACTAAGGCAATTAGGGAACATTTCGTAGAAATGATAGCTACTATCAGTCGTTCATTATAGTCCTCCATTGTAAGAGAACTGTGGCCGAGATGGGCAGGTTGCTCTTTCGATATGACGCCAAGGAAGTTTATAAATGCCCCTTCTCTATAGAGGAGCTGAATTCAGCATCGTCTTTGACTAGTGACACGACACATGGTCACTATAAAGTACACTGTTACCAACTTGTGGCATCTCGTAGGGAATGCAAAAGAAATTCTCTTTGCCGTGTTAAATAGGATATGGGAATCAGGACGGACATTCATTCCGATTCATGGAACTATGCAGCACTAATACCACTTGAATCCTACCTGCGCAGGTAACGGTTCATAGTTGTCGTTTTCGATATGAAGAAGTTCTAAGAGATCATTTGGAGGCATTACATCCTCAGACAGTTCCATCAATGCGGCTTAAGTGGATGACTACCCGTCTTTCTATGGTCCATTCCTTTAAGGTATATTCCAGATACTGAATTGAGGAACTCGTAGCAGAGCGGTTTGAATAGGGGTGCAGCGTCCCACAAGGAATCACACTGAGCGTCACTCTCTCCTGTGTTACTCTTAACTGCACTTCAACAGCAACACGTCAGTTGCAAGTCGCCCTAAAGTGAACAGAACTCGGCAGGAAATAGTGTGCGTAGACTTCCATCGTTATCGGTGTATATTTATTTAGCCAGGGACACTTCTGATAGTGACAGATTCGACGATGTTTCAGGGCCGCGTTTACAAAACTCTCGTGGATGTCACTCCTGAGAGACCTGTAAGCACAGTCTCTAAAAACAATTAATTTTTTCCACATGTCCTGGAAAGGCAAGAGAGTCTGTGGAGGTTTTTGTGAGGTCTAGACTGTATTATGGATGCCAGGTGTGTGGATCAGCAAAACCTTTAAGTTTAATGATCTCAAATGCAAACCAATATCAGGGGGTAAAAGAGTTCACGTGTGGCTGCGGGACCAGCTCCATTCCTAGCTTTCATCCTGAGACTGCTGAGCCATAACTACTATTCTGGCAGTGACCCCTTGTGCCCGGTCACCATGGAATCGTCTTTCTCAAACTACAGACGAGAGGCAAACTTCGGTCAAGGCGCTTGGTGAAGATGATACATCAGACTTTCTGCAGGTTAGAGTTGTCAGTCACCATGGGTGCTTTCAGGCCGAATATTATCTTACAAAAAAGATTAAAGGGGAGACTGTACTCATAAATTTTTAAAGCCATATTTATTAGTGATTCATATCACTTCTGCAGAAATGTGGCAGTCTACAATGACGTATCTGAGCAGGAAGGAAACGTGGGCTGCGCTATGGTTTCCCCTTATAGTGTCCTACGAGGATCGTGTTTTAGGCCACGCAAGAATTCGGAGCAACAACTTGTTAAATGCAAAATCCAGAGTTGGAAGGAATAATGTGTGGAAGTATCAGATAACAAGATGTGATTTGCAAAGCCAGACACCCGACCAAGGTGCTGTTCCTTCCAGTCACAGAGGTGGTACGAAGTCCTGTTAAACTGCCTCCGTTTTTGACACACTCTGCTGACGCACAGATTTGTCCTCCACTGAGAGGACCAGCCAGTATGCATTACGCCACATTTTCGCTGCTTATGTTTTATTTGCTGAGCTTGGGTGGGCGGAGGGGAAGGGGGGGGAGAACAGTTTCCTATAGGCTCGCTCCCTATTGTAGACGACTATTGTACGAGTTTCCAACGAAGTGTGAAGTGACAGCACAATTCTCCATAACAATATGGCAATGGTGTGTAACTTGCGTAGGAGTGGTTGGTTCTTTTCCATTTTCTTTAGGAGTTACACCACAACCATTTGTAGAAATAAATTAACTCGTTTTATTTCCATTACTTACTTCGAAGTATTTCATCCTTTGACTATTACAGAATTTTTAAACCTTGAATTGTGTGTGTATTTTACTCACCATTTGGGAGTCGCCTGAAAAGAAAGCATACGTAAACAAGTCAGAGAGACTTGCTCCTTTCCGTTTTCTATTGGTGGTCAAAAAGCCACAACTTTTAATGCTTTTATCGTATTATTGGATCTTTCACATAAATTCTCTGTCCTATGTCTACTACACAGATTTTAGCAAAGAGCTAAGAAGTATCTTTTATTCTAGTTTTTAAACTAGCTCTAAAAAGCAAGAAAGTGCATCCTGCACAACAACAATGACAACCGTATCAACAAAGACCACTCTTTTTAATTCAATGATTAATCCTCAGTTATGTACACAGTGTACTGTCATGCTGCAGGAAAACTCACAAACGTCAGAGACGGGATAAACTGCGAGATTAATCTTATGTTTCGGCTTCAGCGCGGCACTATAACTCACAGTAGACGTCCTGTGACCTGATACATCCGTGCATTTAAAACGATCACTATGGCGCCATCGCCTCAGATTTTGTTTGAAGTTTAATTTAGGGCCGCTGACGGTCCCAGTATGATTACAAAAAAATAAAGCTGAAAGGGAAATAATATTAGAAGACTGTACATTTAAAACTGAGGTGTTCACAAGGATTCTAGAAGGTGTCTTTAACATTTCCAGATCTACTTACAATTAACGGTTCTGCTGGTCACTCGAACCGCATTAGCTCTTATTCGTCATTTAGGAATCGTGCGAGGAAGAAAACATGCATAGACCAGCTAAAGATCTCGATTTTTTGCTGACCTTGCCATTTACTAGTTTTACGGACGTTTTTCCCACTGACGAAAGCCTGTGTTCAATTAACGCTGCCGCTTCTCAGGTTTCCGTAGATCTATCAACAGATCTACAGTTGCTCCTGGCATATAGATACGCCTGGTCCTTCATTTTTTAACACTTGCCTCGTGGGGATAAGGATTAAGTTATGGTCAAATCATGTGATTTCGCGTTCCTGTATGGCTTCGATAGGAGTGTTCTTCCTCCTACTTATAAGTTCATAGAAATTGGTAGCTAAGCTTTCTTATTTATGTGCCATAGTTACTTGTGATTTTAATCTGAAATTTAGCCTGTATTCAACATGTTTATCTTTACTGCAGATTCCTCTTATAGAACAATTGAACACAATCGATGCTGTACCAAATGTTTTTCTTTTCATTGTGTAATTATCTCCAGTGCACTTAAAATTTCTTTTGTTGGACACGTGACCACATTGATGTTTACAATTTACGGGAAAGATTTTATCTACAGCTTCTAAGAATACATATACTCCATAATAAACACAATAGCAATTTTCTTTGTTTGGAATATACAGTCATTCTTATCATCACTATCCTTATGATGGGAAGAAATTTCAACGTTTCAAAGCCCTTCTTGTCACCAGCATTTAACATTTCCGAAATCTGAATTACTGCTAAGCTGTGACTTATTACGATACAAACACAAATACATCACAACTACCAGATTATTAACAAATCGTATAAGTGACTGTTATTTTATTGAAATAAAGTACACATGAAATGCATGTTATAATGTGTATTAGGGTACGCGCGCCTTGTGGACATGGATTCTTCATTCCAAGAAAGAGAACATCAGCTGCCGTAGAGAGGCCGACTGCAATTTCGTCAGAGCTAAGTAACATTCGATATGACATTATTTCTAGTGGAGAGCTCCTGCACTTTGCTTCATTTAAGTAGGGTTTTTTCCTAGTTAATATCAGGAATATTTGGAAAACAGATAGAATACTTGACGAAGCCTAGCAAGGGAAGGAAGAAATGGCAAACTAAGATATTATTTAAATTTACGCACCACATTTTCTTCTTCAGGGTAATTCAAGGTTATCGCATATTGGCTAAGTAATGGCACCGTAACGCACCGAACAGCTCAGAACTTAGGTCAGTATCGTCTTCCGCGTTAAGCTTGTATTTTAACTCAAACTATCTGTTTTTGTGGTTAAGGTTGCTAATTTACTACTGCAACTCCTGGTGACAGAAAACATTTTCCTCATCAGTATATATCGCTCCATGGTGAGAGGTGATGGCGAACAGTAAATCACCAAATTATCGATCTTTTCTAGGATTCGGTTCCAGATGTCTCCCGAAGTGAGGCTACGTGACACTGCACAGTGATCTATTGGAAGAATAGGGACACTCTTTCTAGAGAGGTGTATTCCGTACTGTTACCCACAATCGCTCTCTCGCTTTTCAGTTATCGATATTTCGAACGGAATACTGCAGTCTACAAATTCACCAAAGCTAGACATTTAGCAACAAAAATGACACTTCGCGAAAAAAAAGCATTAGTGCATGTTGGAAAACGCAGCTTTACAGTTACTGTTCTTCATCCACTCCTCGGCTCCTTGAAGTCTTCTAAGCAACAATTCATAGAAACTTCTTCTCGCTATCAGGAGTGTAGCTACAACCATGATTCAACCTCATCTAGAACTAGGAAGGAGTAAGCGTTTTGTAACGCAACAAAATTCGTGGAAAATCATTAGAAAAAAATACTCCCGATCACAAGTCGCACCTTACGTCATAGCATCACATCGAGCAGCCTGCCAGATCCGCATAACAGTTTTCACGAAGCGCGCACACAGTAGTTTATTTACATTGACTAACCACAGAACGATATCACAAGTGCTTGCCTTCACACTGTTGGCATTTAAAACGTTCACGTCGCAGCCTGTTCAGGTAAACCTATACGTACAAAATATTCTGCACAGACTGCAGTGAAAACGAACGAGAAAATGCCCAATGACTCAACTGGATTCGCAACGAAACCCTAATATATCGAACTAAGGTGCTAGGATATATCACAAACTTCCGAATGAAATCACATCAGTTGCAATCCAGCGTTAAAGGTAACTACTGACGTAAGAAGCACAAGTAACTTTGAAGGGGAAGAGAAAGTGATGATCATTTGAACCTCAGCCGTGCTCTTTACTTGCCGCTCCTGAAATACCCATCACCGTGCCTGCCCTAATCTAGTGCCTTACCATATGCCAGTCTGCAGAGACGTACATTGTTCTTTAAGATAACACTTCGAACGACAAATTATCTCCAGTTCCACAGGGAGTGAGCTTCCGTAGGCGTTGGAATCGGCATAATTAACAAATCGCGAAGAGGTGAAGTAGCGCTGCTGGAACTACGCACTCGGTAGAACATGTTTACTGCTGCCGCCCGCACCGGCGCCCACACTGCTCTCTGGTGGAGAACTGGCGGCGGCTGGAGCGGCTTGCTAGAAAGCTGCTTACCTAACGCGCAGACAAGTTTCAATGTCATCCGCGAGTCCGCGCTCTTAACAATGTGTCATCGTAACTATACAGTTTCACGCGCGTCCGTGGCCAAGGTCGTAAAATTACCGTGACCGTAGATTCTGGACAAGGAGATGAACTTTTCAACTATCTGCTGGCGAAAAGGTCTCCGTCAAAATTTGGCCATCATGTATTACCTCTGTTCAGGTTCCACCTAACATTCAAGTAGAGCCAATAATATTTGCAGACGACACAAGTTCTAAAAATCATCCAGTTAAAGAGAAAGCACCTGAATAACTCGTTATCAACGTTTTTCAATGAATCATTAATCTTCTTTCTGAAAACGTATTAGTCCAGACAACTTTGGCAATATGTTGTCCAGCCCCATGTTGTCAAGGCTGTTCCACGTAGGCTGCAGAAGTTTCACTAGAAAACACTTACACATCCTCCCGAGAGTCCAAATCTTTCCCCATGCGATTTCCTTGCTTTGGGAGTAGGAGAAAGACACTGCGGACGAAGAGGTGCGTGCCTGGGTCCAATCATGATTCCATAGGCAACTGTAAACATTTTTGCATGAAGGCACTGACCGTCTTGTTTCAAAGCGGGATAAACGTATTAGAAGTTACGGCCATTAATTTTGAGATATTAAACAGCTTACTTAGGTTTTCGTGTCTGTCTCATTTCTGTTTGACTGCCCTTTGTAATATCTCTTTTCGGTAAGAACATATGAGTTACTGGCCTTAAGGCTTTGTTGATCTGCGTAATCTATTTGGCTACACAGACCACAGGAATACGAAAAGAATATATACTGAAAACGTTACAAAGATTCATTTCAATAATCATCTTGTGATTGAAGCTCTTCTGTCGTCCGTGCCGGCCGCGGTGGTCTAGCGGTTCTGGCGCTGCAGTCCGGAACCGCGGGACTGCTACGGTCGCAGGTTCGAATCCTGCCTCGGGCATGGGTGTGTGTGATGTCCTTAGGTTAGTTAGGTTTAAGTAGTTCTAAGTTCTAGGGGACTTATGACCTAAGATGTTGAGTCCCATAGCGCTCAGAGCTATTTGAACCATTTGTCGTCCGTGTTTGCTTCCTTATAAGTAACAAGGAATATGGTAGTGTCGTGAACACTGTTTTAGCACCCGTGTAAGTTTCGGGGAAGTTTCTCCTTCTTCATTACTTTCATTTATTCTCTGTTAAATAAGATTTTATAATTTTTATTCATTATAACATGAAAGAGTGTTTGAAGTTATCGTATATGTACTAATAAAAGTACTTACAGAAAAAGTACTGCTCATTGGTGTTCACGTGGCTGTTTGATATTTATCTATAATTACTGCCTACTAGTATGTTATCTGCAATTAGTAATCGTTTATCAATGTTTTGTTCCGTAATTTGCCAAATTTTAGGTCTCATATGAAGTTAACTATTTTTTTATAGCACTACTGTCATGATATTTACGTCTGCTGTGAGCGAAGATTCGTTGTTTTACTCTTTGACTTGCATTTTCTACGTTGCAGTACTAGTTTTCAAAAAGTATGTTCAAGTGTATGCTGACTGTGAATAGGCTTTGTTGAAAAGCACGGCGCGTGGTTTGAGGCCCATTTCACGGATTGCGCTGCCCCTCCCGCCGGAGGTTCGAGTCCTCCCTCGGGCATGGGTGTGTGTGTTCTTCATAGCATAAGTTAGTTTAAGTTAGATTAGACAGTGTGTAAGTCTAGGGACCGATGACCTAAGCAGTTTGGTCCTTTAGGAATTCACACACACACACACACACACACACACACATGAAAAAGCGAGTGTGGTTGGATGGTGGGCGGGTTATGTATGTAAATGGCTGTACTTATTTTTTGTGGATATCTAGTTTTCACACTTCTATAACGTGGTTTCTGGGCCTTCTTAACACGCACTGTTTCACTTTCCTGCCTCTCAGGTGAATCTTATTTGTGGATTCATTATACGAAAAAAATTTTGTAGGTCAAAAGTTAGTGCTACTAAAGGGGACATCTGTCCGTGGTATATCTGGCCACCTCCTAACGATCCCTCCTGCGTAGGCAAGGCCAACTTTGTACTTTCGAACGAGAGCCCCCAATTTTTATTGTATATTTGGATTCTACGCCAAAAAACACGTAAGGTGTACCATTTTCTTTCATTCGTAGTAGATGGCGCTGTAATTGACGAATATCAAGTGTGTCTGTTTTTGAAACTAAGAATCGACGCATTTGATTCTACATTTCATTTACGATGTAACTGTAAGTATTTGTGTTCTAACAGTTGATATTTATGGTCGAAATTTACTGTCGTGTTGCAAATTTGATTGTATAGAGAAATATGGTTAGAAACTATGTTTAGCGTGATCCAGGAATGATGTGGTCGGTGTAATATTTTTCTGTTCCCATAGAGATGCTTGATTTCGTTGAGTCTGCTTGTCTCTCGTCATTGTGGTGCTTGATTTGGGTGAGCATCCATAGCAAGTGCGTCTCTTTCACTTCATGGACGATCTACCTTATTACAACGGCTGTGGTTTTTATTCCGCCAGAAGTGACGGAAGTTGGACGCAGACACATACCGAAATCAGTCACCCTGACGGTGGGGTTCGAGTTTGACCATCGAAAAGAAGTATTCCGATGGTCTGGAGACTCGCTAATTTCAACCTCGCAGGGAACAGAAAACTATGTTACCAATCAAGTGGCTTAATTGCCAGACACGTCAATGTCTACCCATATTATTTGTATTATACAGTCACAATTGAAAACACTCAAGGAGCGTTTGAACATCTTCATCAACCTTCATGACACAAGGATTGAGATTTATATTTTAAATTAAATGTAGAATGAAGTGCGTCGTTTCTTAATTGTAAGTACAGGCACACTCGTTATTTTTCGAATGAGAAACAATGGTCTGGTAAACCGAACGTAGCTTTTGGCATAGAATCCAAATATGCAATAAAAAAGGGTGTTTCCCATTTGAAAATACAAAGCTCGCCCCACCCACGCAGGAGGGGTGGTTAGGAGATGGCCAGTTGCAGCATGGACTGATGTCCTTTTTCACTATATTAACTTTTCACCTAGATTATTTTTCTCCCGTAGAATATGTCGTTATCGAGATATTCAGCTGCCTCAAGTTAAGACAAACACACTGTATACACTGAGGTGACGAAAGTCGTGGGATACCTTATAATATCATATCTTACCACTTTTTGCCTGGTATAGAAGAGCAACTCGACGTGGGATGGGCTCAACAAGTCGCTGGAATTCCCCTGCAGAAATATTAAGCCGCGTTGCCTCTACAGCCGTCCATAAATGCAAAACTGTTGCAGGTGCAGTATTTCGTGCATGAACTCACCTCTCAATTACGTCCCATAAATGTTCAATAGGATTCATGTCGGGATATGTGTGTGGGCAAATCATTCGCAAGAACTGTCCAGAATGTTCTTCAAACAAATTGCGAACAACTGTAGCTCAGTGACATGCTGAATTGTCACCCATAAAAACTTCATCACTGTTTGGGAACACGAAGTCAGTCAATGGCTGAAAATGATCTCGAAGTAGCGCAACATAACCTTTTCCAATCAATGATTTTTGTTGGACCAGAGAAACCAGTCCATTGTATGTAAACACTTGTCTCACAATAGTGGAGCCACCACCAGGTTGCAAAGTGCCTTGTTGACAACTTGATTCCATGGCTCCGAGGGATCTGCGTCACACTCGAACTCTACCATCAGCTCCTACCAACTGAAATCGAAACTCATCAGACCAGGACAAAGTCTAGTGTTCAACCGCTATGCTCACGAGCAAAGGAGACGCGTTGCAGGCGAAGTCGTGGTGTTAGGATAGGCACTCACATTGGTCGTCTGCTGTCATATCCCATTAGCGCCAAATTCGCCGAACTATCCTAACGGACACGACCGTCGCAAGTCCCACATCGATATATATGGTTATTTCACGCCGTCGTACTTGTCTGTGAGTACTGACAACTCTACGCAAACACCGCTGCTCCCAGTAGTTAAGGGAAGGTTCTAATGGTTCAAATAGCTCTTAGCACTATGCGACTTAACTTCTGAGGTCATCAGTCGCATAGAACTTAGAACTAATTAAACCTAACTAACATAAGGACATCACACACATCCATGCCCGAGGCAGGATTCGAACCTGCGACCGTAGTGGTCGCTCGGTTCCACACTGTAGCGCCTAGAACCGCACGGCCACTACGGCCGGCCGTTAAGTGAAGGCCGTCGGCCACTGCGTTATCCGTGATGAGAGGTAATGCCTGAAATCTGGTATTGTCGTCACACTCTTGACACTGTGGATCTCGGGATCTCGGAATATTGGATTCCCAACGATTTCCGAAAGAGAATATTCAATGCCTCTAGCTCCAACTACCAGTCGACGGTAAAAGCCTGTTAATTGCCGTCATGCGGCCATAATCACGCGGGAAACCTTTTTCAATGAATCATCAGAGTACAAAAGACATCTCCGCTAATGTGCTGCCCTTTTAAACATTGTTACGCGATACTATAGTCATCTGGATATGTGTATATCGCTATCCCATGACTTTTGTCACCTCAGTGTATTTGTTGCAGTGTGATCTGTGATTTATATTTATTACACTACTGGCCATTAAAATTGCTACACCACGAAGATGACGTGCTACAGACGTGAAATTTAACCGACAGGAAAAAGATGCTGTGATATGCAAATGATTAGCTTTTCAGAGCATTCACACAAGGTTGGCGCCGGTGGTGACACCTACAACATGCTGACATGACGAATGTTTCCAACCGATTTCTCACACACCAACAGCAGTTGACCGGCGTTGCCTGGTGAAACGTTGTTGTGATGCCTCGTGTAAGAGAGAAAAATGCGTACCATCACGTTGCCGACTTTGATAAAGGTCGGATTGTAGCCTATCGCGATTGCGGTTAATCGTATCTCGACATTGCTGCTCGCGTTGGACGAGATCCAATGACTGTTAGCAGAATATAAAATCTGTGGGTTCAGGAGGGTAATACGGAATGCCGTGCTGGATCCCAACGGCCTTCGTATCACTACCAGTCGAGATGACAGGAATCTTATCCGCATGGTTGTAACGGATCGTGCAGCCACGTCTCGATCCTTGAGTCAACAGATGGGGACGTTTGCACGACATCAACCATGTGCACGAACAGCTCGACGACGTTTGCAGCAGCATGGACTGTCAGCTCGGAGACCATAGCTGCGGTTACCCTTGACGCTGCATCACAGACAGGAGCGCCTGCGATGGTGTACTCAACAACGAACTTGGGTGCACGAATGGCAAAACGTCATTTTTTCGTATGAATCTAGGTTCTGTTTACAGCATCATGATGGTCGCATCCGTGTTTGGTGACATCGCGGTGAACGCACATTGGAAGCGTGTATTCGTCATTGCCATACTGGCGTATCACCCGGCGTGATGGTATGATGTGCCATTGGTTACATGTCTCGGTCACCTCTTGTTCACATTGACGGCACTTTGTACACTGGACGTTACATTTCAGATTTGTTACGACCCGTGCCTCAACCCTTCGTTCGATCCCTGCGAAACCCTACATTTGAGCAGGATAATGCAGAACCGCATGTTGCAGGTCCTGTACGGGCCTTTCAGGATACAGAAAATGTTCGATTGCTGCCCTGGCCAGCACATTCTCCAGATCTCTCACCAACTGAAAACGTCTAGTGAATGGTGGGCGAACAACTGGCTCGTCACAACACGCCACTCACTACTCTTCATGAACTGTGGTATCGTGTTGAATCTGCATGGGCAGCTGTACCTGTACATGCCATCCAAGCTCTGTATGACTCAATGCCCAGACGTATCAAGGCCGTTGTTACGGCCAGAGGTGGTGGTTCTGGGTACAGATTTCTCAGGATCTATGCACCCAAATTGCGTGAAAATGTAATCACATGTCAGTTCTTGTATTATATATTTGTTCAATGAATACCCGTTTATCATCTGCATATATTCGTGGTGTAGCTATTTTCAAATTCAGATTACAAGCAGAAAGGCTGGTCACAATACACAAACAATATAACTAACATCACTTCTCCATATTCAGAAAACCCACAAATACAAGCAGCACCACACGGCAAAAATCAAGCCATCCAATTACCCAAAGGGGATCATTTTCAACACATGCTACACAGACTGAATACGACTCCCCTCAACGAGGACAGGTGCAAAAATAATCAAACACTAGGCAGATACAAAACAAACATGTTAGGCAAGCTAATCCAAAAGGAAAACGTATCCAGCAGAGATCAGCGAAGAGATCAATTCCAACACACAACCTCAGGCACACAGAACGTAAACACCTATAACACAAACAAACACAACACATCTGAAAAGAGGCATATCGGACCAAAAAAAAAAAAAGACACGCACTCTCCTATAACATCAAAGCAGTCACCAGGATAGGCAATATATTAATAAACCAGCACTGCAAATTGACTACATAGGAGGCAACTTCATACAAAAGAAACTGAGGGTAACTAACAGTAACACCGGCAAACACACCAACAGCAGTTGACCGGCGTTACATGTCAAGACTGTAGTTCAGTTTGTTCTATACAAGCAAGTAGGTATTTTAGCATCAGATATACTGAACACAGAAGGGCATTTAAGAGTAGCAGCAATCAGTCCACATTTGCTGATCACCTCACGGACAAGAAACACGACCAACAGATATAAATGCAGACTTTAAAATTCTTAAATGTAGCAATAGCCCATCACAGAAACTTATAACAAAGGAAATTACCATGCAGAAAAAGCCATAGTGGAAAGAAAGAAGTAGTGAATGAATATACAGTACTATGCAATAGAACTCTGTTCTCAGCTGTAAAAGAGCTGTCAACAGATCAAGACACACAATACGGACACACACACACACACACATACACAAACAAACAGAGACACACATACTCAAAGCTCAATATCACTGCAAAATTTCCACCCAGAACACAGAGAACGAACTGGCGGAACAAAATAACATCACACAAACTGTGAAACACTGTGTGTTAGGAAGCTTCAATCAGACACACTGTAGAAGCATGAAAATCTTAAATTTATTTAAAATAACAACATACATTTACATACACAGTCCCCTATCCCCACTTACCAGTTCATAAAGGGTGTTCGGTATCTGCAAATACTTCAGCGCATTCTACGTAAACTTGTACTTTAACACAAAAAAGACAAGTCAGAGAGTAAAATAGATAATCTTCGTTTATAGTGGACAGTAATACACTGCACAGTAACATTAATGTATGAACTGTCTTTGTTCGATTTTTATCGTTTAATAACCACTACCAGATGGAACATGGCAGCACTAGCAGTGGATGCTATATAAAGCGTGACGGACCACGTCCAACCCCACACGCACTTTGTTTTTCCACAGCACGATGCCATCTACCAGAAGGACAATGCAACATGTCACATGGCTCACAGTGCAGGTACGTGTTTCGAAGAGCGCCGAGATGAGCTTAGAAGACTCACCACGCCATCAAACTCCCCGGATTAAAACCCAATCGAGAGCCTTCGGGACCACCTCGTGGATCCTCAACTGAGAAAGCTAGCGCAGATGGCCAAGTCACTAAAGTCGGAATGGCACCTTGCACAATCTGACTCCTCTGTTTCAAGTATCGCAGCGGTCCGAGCTACAACATGTGGTTATTAAAGTTTTTGGCAGCTTGTCGCATTAATGTGACTGGACAAAGTATAATAGAGTAGTGCTATAAAATGGAGAAATAATCATCGATAAATTCATATTAGGCATAAATTTGGCAAAGTAGGTAACAAAACACTGATAAACTCTTCTTAATTGGAGATTACGTACTTAAAGGTAGCTGTGCTGCAAATATCAGCAACCATATGAACCCCAATATGTTGAACTAAGGTATATTATTATTTTTTACTTTTAATATTATTGTCTATACGATTATTAATGTAAATACTATATCCTGAATAACTGTTATGTATCATAATACATAGCTACTTTATGTGTCATTTAACGAAGAAAAACTGAACCCACTGAAGAAGGAGAAACTTCTCCGAAACCCGTTCGGGTATTGAAACAAGAAAAATTGTGTCTGCTCAAGGCAGAACAACATTTTCTTTTTACATTGTAGGAAGCAAACACGGACCAGAAAAGAGGTTCAACCACAAGACGATTATGAAAAGAATGTGTAACGTTTTCATTACATATTTGGTTTACATCCAACTGTGGGCATTCATATGATCAGAAGTAACCAAAGAAAAAGAAGATATTCGTGCTGTCATAAACTCTACAAAACAAAATCATAGTTCCTAGAAGAATAGACCGGATACGAACTTCAACAGCTTAAAAGACGCAAACCTTCATCAGCACCAGTTGCAACGTCCCCTTCGAACATTTATGCAAGACTGTGCTTAAACTGACACACAATAATTTTAGCGCAACGCAATCTGACTATCAAAAATCCCTACAAAAGAATGGCCCTGACTAACATTAAACTATACCTTTCACAAATCACTTACCTCACAAAAATCTTCATTACTCGAACTACTGCAATACAGCGAGCGCCACTACTGCCAGCTAAATAAAAGATTCAAATCACTGAAGGCACTAACTACTGATAGGCATAGTTAGCAAATGAAAGATTTTAATAGAGAACAAACATTGTATTTACCTTAATAGTCATAATATATATAGCAGTTCATAACATCCATTCTTACAAATATCAAAACTCCGCCATTTCTCTCCCCACATCCACCACTGCTGGCAGCTCACCTCCAACTGCGCAACGCTATGCGCTGTTAACATCCAGCTGCCCAACACTACAATGGCAGACAACAATGCAAACTAGCACACAGAGCGCTACGTAACGTTGCCAATAAGAAAGCATAAACAGCCTACTAAACATCTATCACTGACGTAGTAAAGAAATGTTTGTTTCTCTGTTAAATGATCAGATAGCTGTGTAATTTGTGTTAGAGAAATATGTTACCTATGTGTAAAGTTGTATAAGCAAATACCATATTAGCTAGGGCTCCTTGTGCTTGCCAAACACATGGTACACAAGTAGGCGTGTACCCCCCTGAGGATTAATGTAATTATACCCTCAGGTGTTACAGATTACAACAATGGAATGAAATGTATCACGGAAAACTTTCTTTGTAATTCAAAAATCTTTAAAAATAAATGTTTTAAGTACAAAATTAATCACTGAAACGCGTGTCCTGTAGCGCTAAATGTGCATCTTGTTGTAAGATAATCTCTGTGGAAGTGTCGTAGTTATTTTCCTCCGAAAGCTAAGTTCTGCAGAAGCCAATGTACTTACCTCATCATAAACAAAAGTGAAATGCTTTGCGTAGAGATATCTTAGTTATTACGCTTATTGTTGTGATGATGAAAGTACTGTGCTGTAAGGTATTGTTGTGCTACGGTAAAGGCTGTCTCCTTGTAGCTATACCACAAAAGTTACTACTAAAACATGTTTTACTTTCCAGAATAATTCAGAAAAACTGTGCAGATATAAAACAGATACACCGCAAAAGCAACATTGTAAATTGTCACTCATTAGTAACGTCGTGATATAATCGTGTAGCTGTCACATAAACTAACCACTGTGTCATCTGGTATCTCTCAGAAAGTACTTTAATTCAGAATGTATTTTCAAGTAAACCAAAATGTTGCATTAAAATCTCATTAGCAGTACTGGTAAATGTTCTAAGTATGTGAGCCTTATAGTCGTTACGTAATCGTGCAACTAACAAGCAAAAATGTACACACACAATAACACTGTGTCGTCTGTTCGCAATAACAATGCATTCGTAATTTCTGTTTAAATAAGTTCTCTCGGTTCTTGACTGGATATTTAACTTCAAACACTGTTGCATGGTAACAGTTTCTAAAGCATACTAGTAACGTGAAGTGAAAAATTTTATAGCAAAGACTAAATTAAAAAGCAGATTATCTTTCAATAAACAGTTTTACATGTGAAATGTGGTGTAAACCTTTACTCTTCTCAGTACGCAGAGTTTCAACTTGAATGTAATTATCATGCGGTATTCGTCCGTAAAGAATACTGGAATTTTGCTCAAGGTTAGCGTCTATGTTATTTTTCTCTGAGCCAGCCGGCACACGCGGCAGCCTGCGGTGCGAGTTATTGTCTGTTCCTTTGTTGGCGCGCGTCGTTATTGGGATTTGGAGACCTAACTTCTACAAATTCGCCTTGACGAGAAGGCCCTGCTCTGTTTGAAGCTCGCCAGGCATGTCGGTAGATTCTATAGTTTCTTTCTTGTCGGTCAAGTGGTGGAGAATTTCTCCCTGAATTATCACTGCACGGTGGACCGTTGCGTCTGAAGTTATTCTGTCTCCCGTGATAATAATTGTTCTGGTTGCCAAATTGTCTGTTTCTATGAGTGTCTCTGTCATATTCATTGCTACGGAAATGCGATCTCTCTCTGTAACTGTTACTCTGCCAGTGGTTGTCATACGGGTGGTGTCTCTTTTGGTCACGATTTACGTTGTAAGAATAGAATTGTCGTGTCCAGTTATTGTTTCTATCGTCACGGAATTGTGACGGATGTGACCTGTAGTGATTGTTTTCCTGTTTTCGCATCCCGCGACTGTCTGTGTCAATTTCTAATTCTTGTAAGAGTCCCTGAAAAGCTTCAATGTCATCTTTGCAACATCCTGCTAAAATAATATTTTTTAAATGTTCAGGCAATTTCAGTAAGCAAATGTGGATGGGTTCTGAAGGGCTGTATGGGTTTGAAAGATATTGATTCTTGTGCAACATGTCTTCAAAATATTTCACAAGACTGGAAAATTCAGATTGTTCGAAACGTTTCATCATTATGATGCTATGTTTTACTCGGTCTTGTGTAGCTTGAGACCAATATGCTGAGAGGAAGGCATGATAAAAATCTCCTTCACTGTGACAATGGTGAATGACCGATCGCATTCTTACAGCTGGTTCATTCTCCAAGTAGCCACACATAAATTCTAATCTGTGCTCTAATGACCAGTTGGATGGAAAACAATGAGAGAATTGATGGAGCCACGCTTGTGGGTGAATGTCGTTGTCAGAATTCTTAAATGTTTTGAATTTACGTGTAGTAATGAACAGCTTATAGTCAAAGTCATCGTGTCGGCGAGTAGCATATCGGTCATTGTTACGTCGTGTCGGCGGTTCCATCTCAAAATTCGGTGCACCTTGCCAATTCCTTTCATAATTACCGAAATGCCCTGTGTTATTATTTTGTGGCTTTTCCGTATTTCTAAGTTCCTCTTCCCGTGTTGGAGCGCGAGTGGCCTCTGAAATACGTAATTCTTTTATTACCTGTGTCAGCTGATCTTGTACTTCCCGGATTTCTCTTTGGTGTTGCATATTAATTTGATTCTGATTTTGTTTGAATTTCCTAATTTGTTCGCACTCTTCTGTGTCAGTGATGGCTACAGGTCTTGTGTCATTCAGATCATCATCTACCTTTGTAGATAAGTTAGTGACCTGATCCGAAAGTTCAGCTACTTTCTCTGATAGTGAACACATTTCCTCAGTGTGTTTTTCTGAACCAAGTTTCAGAGTGTCCATTTGTGTTGAAATCGAATCTACTGTGTCCTTTAAGTTTTCCTGAGTTTTTGCAAGTTGCGTAACCGAATCGGTAGATGCAACTGAGTCAATTTTAGCCCACAAGGTCTCATGAATTTCATGAACAACTGTTTGCAGTTCTTTTATGGCTGCTTCGTGATTCTGTAATGCATTTTCATGCCGCGAAAAAACAGGTAGAAAATGCTCACAAATTTGTGTTTTTAAGTCATTACAGACTTCTTGACATTTCGATTCAATGTTATGTAGCTCAGTAGTTAAATCTTCACGTGTTTGTTCAAGTGTGGTGTCTAACTTCCGAAGATTTTGTTCCATTGTGTCTAACTTTTGAAGATTTTGTCCCATTGTGTCTAACTTTTGAAGATTTTGTCCCATTTGTTGCATTAATTGTAATAACAATGCATTAGTGTCTGGAATCTGTTCCTCTACGCTTTTCGGCAGTGCATTTGCACCAGCAACATTCACATTTTGACAAGCAGAAAATGTGTCTTGACTTATTTGAGAAAACGGGAGGACGCAAAACCTGAATCTACAGTATTTGTAAAATTGTGTCCTGTCATTTCGGATTCCTGAGGCGAGCTGTTGCCGAGCGATCGATCGACAATGCTTCCCTGTTCACTAATTGTTTCACTGCCTACGCCATTGTTTGCCGCCCGCTCCATTTCCCTATGCACAATTACCAAATTACTATGTTGAACATTAGTTAATTCATTACACGGTGGCGCTAACACACTGCTTTCGTCTTCACTGTCATTTCTCAGTTTACTTTGGAGCCTAGTATTACGTTTTTCACACGCCATTATTGTCACAATACTTCACAAGACAACACAGAAAAGCACAATTTGAAAAACCAAAATAGGGGAACATATTAACATAGCACTGAAAATAATATCTAGTTAATTGCAAGCGCAGCTGCGAAATACTTGGTGCAAATCTACATGCATGCCACAACTGTTTTACGCTACAACAATGAAAAACTGCAACTACAAAGGAAATTCTCTCTACAATTACGCGCTAGCAATAAACAAAATCTACACTAATTACACAAACTAGAAGAAAATATCAGAAGATTCCAGTGAAGTATCCTCGGCTAAGGGTCGTCATATGAAACGTCCCCTTAGAAAAATTATACACGACTGTGCTTAAACTGACACACAATAATTTTAGCGCAACGCAATCTGACTATCAAAAATCCCTACAAAAGAATGGCCCTGACTAACATTAAACTATACCTTTCACAAATCACTTACCTCACAAAAATCTTCATTACTCGAACTACTGCAATACAGCGAGCGCCCCTACTGCCAGCTAAATAAAAGATTCAAACTACTGAAGGCACTAACTACTGATAGGCATAGTTAGCAAATGAAAGATTTTAATAGAGAACAAACATTGTATTTACCTTAATAGTCATAATATATATAGCAGTTCATAACATCCATTCTTACAAATATCAAAACTCCGCCATTTCTCTCCCCACATCCACCACTGCTGGCGGCTCACCTCCAACTGCGCAACGCTATGCGCTGTTAACATCCAGCTACCCAACACTACAGTGGCAGACAACAATGCAAACTAGCACACAGAGCGCTACGTAACGTTGCCAATAAGAAAACATAAACAGCCTACTTACACAGTAATGTGTGTTATCTAGCATTGTCACGGCGGTCTAAGGCCAAAACAGAGCTAATGACTTTTTTATTGAAGCAGAGTAGGCTGGAATGCAGATGTTACTTACACAATATTTTGGTTAGAGAATACGTCTCGTAGTCAGTGGTAATTCGCTTATTACGAAATAGTTGCTGCTGCAAAATATGTAATTTTCGAGAACGTTTTTTTTTTTTCGTCCTTATGAAGAGAAGCGAAAAAGAACAACGTAAACGAGCTCTTACCTTCAGAAGTGTGATGAAGTAAGTGTGAACTATAGTGTAACGAGCAACAGTACTGCCACTTGCTTTCCTAAGAAAGATTATTTGTGAGTTAACTTTACCTGTATTAAGTTAGTACAGATCTACTATGGTTACTTCATTACGCGAGACAACATTTGGGATGACTGAAAGATAAATTTGACGAAGAAGTTGAAAAATTTAACTACCTTCGCTGAGAAAAAATACTAGAAGCTTGCGTAAGACTGTTCTGTCATTCACGATCAGGCACCAACAAATACATCAACAGCGACAGACAATAAATTGAAATGGTAAACATTAGAATGGTATAAGTAGCATAGAGTTTATTCAAGAAAAGAAGAAAAAATGTGACGTTGGATGCCGCCTGGTGGCGTTACGGGCACATAGTGACAAAAGTATGTAAGCGGAGCAGACACCGATGGGGGATCAACGTAGCGAATATATGGGCTGCAAATGGGGAAATCCACTGAAATAAGCGACTCTGACAAAGGGGAGATTATTATTACGAAAACGGTGAAGTTGGTAGAACGTTGACGTGATACTATCGTGAGCATTCATGGTAAAAAGGAAGAAGGACCGTGAACGCGCTAAATACTTGAACGTCCACGACTCTTCACAAAACATGGGATATGGATTCTTGTCTGTTCTGTAAAGTACGATAGATGGTGATCTGTGGCTTCTCTGCCTCAAGAGCACAATGCTGGTGCACTCACAAATATTTCGGAGCACTCCGATCATAGTACATTGTTGAACATGGAGCTCCGCAGCACACTAACCATACGTTTTCACATGTTTACCTAACGAAATCCTCAGTTACGATTGCAGTGGGCATGGGTCCATTGGGATTCGACCGTTAATCAATGGAAACGTCTCGGCTCTTCGGGTGAATCACATTTTTGCTACACTAAGTCCATGGTCGCCTCCACGAGCACCGTCGTCGAAGTGAACGGCGGCTCGAAAGTGCAGCGCGCCACGGACGCTGGCTAGTGGGAGCAATATTATGCTATGGGAGACATTCTCCTTCTCTTGCATGGGACCTGTGGTAGTAAACGAAGATACGCTGACGGCTACAAACCACCTGTATCCCTTCATGCTTGATCTCTTCTGCAACGGAGTTGTCATCTTTCACGGTAGAATACCATCTTTCCGCTTTCTCACTTTCATTCGCTTCCTAACTTTCACAGTTATAACGGTAGCATTCTTCATCACTTGACTGTGCAGAATGGTTCGGCTGTGAAATGTATTGCGGAAAGTATGAAAGTGGTGTTGATTTCTACAGTGACCACGAGGACGACCACGGCGTCGTGGCTAGATTTCTGGTAGGATCAGTATCGGTGTTAGGCTCTTATGGAAGTAGTGGCACAATTGAGGAATAAAATGTAGTAACGACGTCAAGTCCTCAAGTTCTGCTTCCTTTTAACGTACCGCTCCATTTTGAAGAGGTGGAATATGCATAGGTATCATATCAGGCCTATATGGATTCACAAGATTTACTTTTCGAAGTTGTATGTGTTCATTCAACGTCTCCTCGAAGAAGAAAGCTGATGGTTCAGCTTTCCTGTATTACATCCGTCTCATTGTCAACCAGTTAACCTTTTGCTTCTCAGTGTCCAGTTTTCTGTTGATCAGAGGCTCTGCAAATGATTTCTTAGACTGGAAATCACCTTACCTCATTTCCTACACATGAAATGTTGTTCTGGCAGTTTCTACACGCTTCATAGAATCCTGTGCCATAAATATAAAACGGGTTTTCTTTTTCTTCCTATCAATGTAAGAAAGATCTGCATCAGTATCAAGGTAACCATTATCAGTCTCAAAGAACTTAAGATCAATATTTTCATTAGATGTATGAGCAATACTATAGGGCCAAGAGATGGCGTATATTTGATTTCAGCTTTGTCCAACACAACTATCACTGTAGGGAATAACATTTTCATTTTCCAATGGCTACGACTTCACATAATTTAGTAAGTTTGAATCAGTTTATGTAGGGCCACGTGAGGCTACATTCTCAGACCGTATATACACTCCTGGAAATTGAAATAAGAACACCGTGAATTCATTGTCCCAGGAAGGGGAAACTTTATTGACACATTCCTGGGGTCAGATACATCACATGATCACACTGACAGAACCACAGGCACATAGACACAGGCAACAGAGCATGCACAATGTCGGCACTAGTACAGTGTATATCCACCTTTCGCAGCAATTCAGGCTGCTATTCTCCCATGGAGACGATCGTAGAGATGCTGGATGTAGTCCTGTGGAACGGCTTGCCATGCCATTTCCACCTGGCGCCTCAGTTGGACCAGCGTTCGTGCTGGACGTGCTGACCGCGTGAGACGACGCTTCATCCAGTCCCAAACATGCTCAATGGGGGACAGATCCGGAGATCTTGCTGGCCAGGGTAGATGACTTACACCTTCTAGAGCACGTTGGGTGGCACGGGATACATGCGGACGTGCATTGTCCAGTTGGAACAGCAAGTTCCCTTGCCGGTCTAGGAATGGTAGAACGATGGGTTCGATGACGGTTTGGATGTACCGTGCACTATTCAGTGTCCCCTCGACGATCACCAGTGGTGTACGGCCAGTGTAGGAAATCGCTCCCCACACCATGATGCCGGGTGTTGGCCCTGTGTGCCTCGGTCGTATGCAGTCCTGATTGTGGCGCTCACCTGCACGGCGCCAAACACGCATACGACCATCATTGGCACCAAGGCAGAAGCGACTCTCATCGCTGAAGACGACACGTCTCCATTCGTCCCTCCATTCACGCCTGTCGCGACACCACTGGAGGCGGGCTGCACGATGTTGGGACGTGAGCGGAAGACGGCCTAACGGTGTGCGGGACCGTAGCCCAGCTTCATGGAGACGGTTGCGAATGGTCCTCGCCGATACCCCAGAAGCAACAGTGTCCCTAATTTGCTGGGAAGTGGCGGTGCGGTCCCCTACGGCACTGCGTAGGATCCTACGGTCTTGGCGTGCATCCGTGCGTCGCTGCGGTCCGGTCCCAGGTCGACGGGCACGTGCACCTTCCGCCGACCACTGGCGACAACATCGATGTACTGTGGAGACCTCACGCCCCACGTGTTGAGCAATTCGGCGGTACGTCCACCCGGCCTCCCGCATGCCCACTATACGCCCTCGCTCAAAGTCCGTCAACTGCACATACGGTTCACGTCCACGCTGTCGCGGCATGCTACCAGTGTTAAAGACTGCGATGGAGCTCCGTATGCCACGGCAAACTGGCTGACACTGACGGCGGCGGTGCACAAATGCTGCGCAGCTAGCGCCATTCGACGGCCAACACCGCGGTTCCTGGTGTGTCCGCTGTGCCGTGCGTGTGATCATTGCTTGTACAGCCCTCTCGCAGTGTCCGGAGCAAGTATGGTTGGTCTGACACACCGGTGTCAATGTGTTCTTTTTTCCATTTCCAGGAGTGTATACGAAACTGTGATCTGCGGTACAGTCAGGTATTCCAAGATCGAATTTCCACAGCTGTGTCTTGTAGTGAATAACATAGGAAGTTAGTATTGGAGATGGAAACTTTCTTTTTTTTAATGGAAAGTGATTACATGTGCTGAGCCTTCTTTTCACATCTGTACATCTCCTTTCTTAGCGGCTCTTGCCTCATGAACTCTTATTAGGTGGAGCCATTTTTCAAGCAGTAGACTGTTTCTTCTAACGGTGTCTGCCTCTGTTTTGATTAAATTTTCTGATCTGTCACAATTATAGCAGTTGTCACTTCTTAGCCCGTAAAATGAAAGATTAAATTCTAAATTGAGCACGTGGAGGTAAATGAAGGTCTTCACTGGCAAAGATTTTCTTATTCACTTTTGCCATTATAAAGCTTACTCATTTTTTAGATAGATAACTACCGTAAAAGCTATTTCCTGTTGGGATTATGTGGCCCGTTATGGGCGATCACCTGATATTTTATTTTCTGGAGCATGTTTACCATAGTTGCCAACAAGAGATAGACCTCCCTCACTTGGTTGGTTTAGTGCAGCAGTGGTAAACAGTCGATTGTTTATAGTTAGTGCCTTAAAGAAGAACTCTTTACACACTTGGTTGCCATCCAGGGTAATCACAGTACGTTGTGTTTTTGACTTCTTACAGTTTAGTTTTGAGTGTCTTGGTTTGGTAGATGAAACACATTTTACTATGAAGAGCTTTTGTTGTCGTCAATAACCAGTTTTCCAATACTCTTCATGGTTAATTCTTCGTCTTTGTTCTGAGAATGTGTTGCGTTCATACCGGCAGGTATAATGGAATGGATGGATAACACCTGCATGCATAATTTTTCCTGCTGTAGAAGTATATTGTTGTCCTAGGTTTCTTAGCGTTTTTATTTTATTTACTTTCCTGGATTCAACATTCCTGTTTCTCGCTTTTGGAACAAAGTTTTCTACAGTTGCTGCAAGAGAAAATTTTAAGCAAAATGTTTATGCTGTGATTTGGATGTTGCCATTCTTAAGTTTTGTTTCTTACTTGCTATGATCTTCGTTTTCATCTGAAGTTCATACATTTCGATAGAAGAAACATTATATCACTTAAGCAACGACGTAAATCGAAAGTCGATATGAAGGACGGATTCATACATAAAACGCACTTTATAACCATGTCATTTTGGTGAATGTAATTGGTTCAAGTGAAAGCGAGTGTACTTTAAAAATGTTAAGCCTTTCGGTAATATACCGGTACAATTGAAAATATCTTCGTGATAGTGTTTTTTCACGAGAAGCATAACGTTTACTGAAAATAAGGAGACGTTATTATGCTTGTTTAAAGTGTACTATTAAACTAAAAAGAAGTTTATACCATTTTATCGCATATAAAAGTCATTAATAATTTGAGAACGTAAGGTTACGCAATTTCTAAAAGTTACACAAAATGCTGGCACGTTAATTACCTTTATAAGGAACACAGTCTTCTTCTGCGACTGAATCATTATCTAATAAATCTTCGTCAGGTGTTTCTTAACAACGCAGAATATCTTGAACCGTAGAAGTACTCATTTTTAACGAGACTTCGTTAATAATTGAGAACCTACACCATGATTCTTGGGAACGTCATCCCTGTTGTAGCTTGCACAATATTAATGTTGGGTATCCTTTGTGATTCGTTAAATGTAGTTATACGACATGCCGCTAGGTGGCAGAAATTAACAGTAGTCAGTTGGATCTTTCTGCCTCTGATAAGTATCCCTTCGTTCAAGGTCAGATGAGCACTTAGCTTAGTTTTGAAAATAATGTCACTTATACCGTTGTGGTTTTCACCCATTCAGTTCATATTTTAGAAACACACTGACACGAAAATTTGTTATAAGTGAACCAGGAAAATTGCGAGGAAACCATACAAGATGTTTCTGCTTGGATTTGAACTACACTGCTAAGACAGATAAGTGATGTAGTTTCTTCTCTAGATTGTCGCACACATGACAAAATGGTAGATATCGAAATAGACGACAGAGGGATAGAGAAAAAATTAAAATAGCTCAAAAGAGGAAAGGCCTCTGGACCTGATGAGATACCAGTTCAATTTTACACAGAGTACGCGAAGGAACTTGCCCCCCTTCTTGCAGCGGTGTACCGTAGGTCTCTAGAAGAGCGTAGCGTTCCAAAGGATTGGAAAATGGCACAGGTCATCCCCGTTTTCAAGAAGGGACGTCGAACAGATGTGCAGAACTATAGACCTATATCTCTAACGTCGATCAGTTGTAGAATTTTGGAACACGTATTGTGTTCGAGTATAATGACTTTTCTGGGGACTAGAAATCTACTCTGTAGGAATCAGCATAGGTTTCGAAAAAGACGGTCATGTGAAACCCAGCTGGCGCTATTCGTCCACGAGACTCAGGGCCATAGACACTGGTTCACAGGTAGATGCCGTGTTTTTTGACTTCCGCAAGGCGCTCGATACAGTTCCCCACAGTCGTTTAATGAACAAAGTAAGAGAATATGGACTATCAGACCAATTGTGTGATTGGATTGAGGAGTTCCTAGATAACAGGACGCAGCATGTCATTCTCAATGGAGAGAAGTCTTCCGAAGTAACAGTGATTTCAAGTGCGCCGCCGGGGAGTGTTATAGGACCGTTGCTATTCACAATATACATAAATGACCTGGTGGATGACATCGGAAGTTCACTGAGGCTTTTTGCGGATGATGCTGTGGTGTATCGAGAGGTTGTAACAATGGAAAATTGTACTGAAATGCAGGAGGATCTGCAGCGAATTGACGCATGGTGCAGGGAATGGCAATTGAATCTCAAAGTAGACAAGTGTAATGTGCTGCGAATACACAGAAAGATAGATCCTTTATAATTTAGCTACAAAACAGCAGGTCAGCAACTGGAAGCAGTTAATACCATAAATTATCTGGGAGTACGCATTAGGAATGATTTAAAATGGAATGATCACATAATGTTGATGGTAGGTAAAGCAGATGCCAGACTGAGATTCATTGGAAGAATCCTAAGGAAATGCAATCCGAAAACAAAGGAAGTAGGTTACAGTGCTTGAATACTGCTCAGCAGTGTGGGATCCGTACCAGATAGGGTTGATACAAGATATAGAGAAGATCCAACGGAGAGCAGCGCGCTTCGTTACAGGATCATTTAGTAATCGCGAAAGCGTTACGGAGATGATAGATAAACTCCAGTGGAAGACTCTGCAGGAGAGACGCTCAGTAGCTCGGTACGGGCTTTTGTCAAAGTTTCGAGAACATACCTTCACCGAAGAGTCAAGCAGTATATTGCTCCCTCCTACGTATATCTCGCGAAGAGACCATGAGGATAAAATCAGAGAGATTAGAGCCCACACAGAGGCATACCGACAGTCCTTCTTTCCACGAACAATACGAGACTGGAATAGAAGGGAGAACCGATAGAGGTACTCAAGGTACCCTCCGCCGCACACCGTCAGGTGGCTTGCGGAGTATGGATGTAGATGTAGATGTAGATGGTTGCGCAATTCCTTCTTTTCTGATTGTGTTCAGTGTCCTGTCATCATGCAGATAACTAGAGGTGAAATATTGATTCCACCTGAATAAATACGTTTGAATGACTCATTTGTGAGTCATTAGTGAATGGGTCATAGCAGTCTTCGGTTGAAATGGTTCAAGGGGAAACTGAACGGTGGTTTACAAGAACAGTTCTTCTACTTATGGTCACGCCGTTAAGAGCACATATACCCACTGTATTTAAAACAAAGAAGGACAAATAACGGAAAAATTACACTCAGACTCATTAAAACATTCGTATGAGAGAGATTGTGAAAAGCTAGGTTCACGTTATGAGGTTACAGATACCCATTAGAGAATGCTGTATAGCCCACTGCATTAAGTAGCTGCTATGTTTTAAACAGTTTCGTAGCTTTGGCACGAGATACTTAAGTAGCGTAGATACAGTAAATGGTCCTCCCCTGGAACAATTAGAAGAGTTTCACCTGCATATATTTGACATTTTCTACTATATGTTGCTCGTGCGGCTAGCCTCTTCAACATACTTCCAACCCGGAACAGCATGACGCTGAACTGCGGCAAGACCTTAAGTAAACAAGAAGTTAAGCCCTTGTGTACGTTGTATTCACTATACAATCTCTAAGTTAATCGAGATTGTGTTGTAAAGTGCTTTACTTCTTGATCTTAATTCGTCTTTGGAAACCCGGCATACGTAATTTTCTCTTTCGCATGGAACAAATCACATAACATCCAAGCATTTTTGGACCTAAATCCCAGTCATTCAATTACACTGAATTGTGCATGTTTGTAACAAATAAATTAAAAAAATACTATTCGCAGTCCTACATGAACTGGAATGGAAAAATAGAGTGAGCTCTTGCAATGGCTGTCTGAAAATCCTTTGTTATTTGCAGTCATATGT
Source organism: Schistocerca cancellata (assembly GCF_023864275.1). Lineage (NCBI taxonomy): Eukaryota > Metazoa > Arthropoda > Insecta > Orthoptera > Acrididae > Schistocerca > Schistocerca cancellata. Next base: position 394,964,365 of record NC_064629.1, read on the forward strand.
AATGTAGCTGGACCAGTTCTGCGATTTACGAATTTGAAATTTTGATAGTATCCTCATTCTGTTATATGGGATTAATGAGCCATATAGCACAAGTTTTAGTTACGAAACTAGTATTTACAAATTTTTTCATATGTGTATTTCGATCCCAGCTGCACTTTACCACCATTCGCCATGCCAATGTGTACACATCGCTTTCCTACTTTCAAGAAAAAACATTCTGCTTGATGGCTACCCAGCAATTAAGGAAGGAATTGTTCCCTTACAAAACAAAAAATGAAATAAAATTTGAAGACCTTAATTTTAGCTAATATTTTCATTATCTGCTGTGACTATTGTTATTCAAATAGTATTTATTCCCGACTGGTATCAAATTATTTCGTTTTCTATCATGGATAATAACATTGTAAAACAGAATATCTCGACAGAAGTGTATTGGGTTGCTGTTTTAGTGCTCAGATGGCGTTTATAATCACTGATGCGTAAGTTATATCCTCCTACACTTTGTTCTGCTCACATGCTAAGCTACCTCTGGGAAAGGAAAGTTCCTCTCACTTCCGATGTAGTTTCTCTTTTACTACATAAGTTTACTCTCTCACATAAGACAGCCGTTCCCTCGACCTTGTGGAAATATTCACTTACATCGAAACTAAAGACAACATGGTAGCGTCCTAATTAAGTGTAGTGTTAAGATCTTGATGTACAGAATGGCTAGTAACGTTTCGAAATAGCAAAGAAATAATTAAAGGGACACTGCTGGAAAAGACTGTGATTATTAAAAGGAAGACAGCTTTAAAAACTGAGGTAGCTCATGTTTATTCTGTTTTACTGCACGGATAACCCGCGAGGAACAGTTTGTAATGGTGTTTCCCGCAAATTTGTGACAAAAAAACACAATAACAGTAAAACATTACCGAAATTCGGAAATAAGCGGGTGTTGAAACTTTTATGTCAGTCACGGAAGAAAAGATTTTCCTGTAAAACTGAACCTGTTTGGTTACATAGTTGTAGTGAAACACAACTTGTTTCCATTTCGCTGCTACCCCCTTTTTAATCACATGTTTATGTTACGCAACTTCACACTTCACTTCTTCTTTGACAAACTTCTGTACTACTCTGCGGTATTAAACTATGCATAAATCACAACATCAAAACACATTACCAAATACTTTCCAACAGGGAAAAGGGAAAAATGATTATAAAGCCAATAATAACTCCACTTACGTCATCCCTTCAACACAGTTAAGTGCGTAATAATATGTATCAATAGGAGACAAAGTTCACGAAAATTTCGGTTGTGGGTCAACAAAATACTTGAAGCGGATCAACTACTTTCGTTTAATTTTTTGCAGGTTGCATGGTAGCGAAGTTTTTTTAAGAACTCAGAGACGAAAGCAGCTGAAACAAGGAGAAATTCTTAGAGATGAAATATATGCTTCACCAGCAGTTTGTTTAAATGTGTACAAGGGTACCACGCAGACCATGAATGATATGAAGAAGTAGCTCTTAGAAAAAACGCCATACTTCTGTCGAAATCTTAACTATTAATTTGGGACAGATTGCTCTCTATTGGGATGTCCGAGGAATTGTCCTTCCCCATCATTTACATGTCGACTGAGATAAGATATGCAAACAGAGTTCATGGGGCGTGTAAAACCGCAGAACCAGTATTTTCCGAAGACGAAAATACAAACTTGCTCATCAGCTGTTATCAATTTGACCTACTGGGTGCAAGTTTTCTATGCTGGTATTCAGGGTAACCTTTCAGCTTCACAAGAGTCAGTTTCATGCTGAGAGTAGTATTCAATCTGAGTGTACAGTAATTTTTCAAAAGAGATTTTTTACTTACGCGTCTCGGTGCAGCGTTTAGACTTTAACCTGTGTACGTGATGTTACTTCATGATGACTAGCGGCAGTATGTAGTAATCACTACTCGTACTGCAAATAAAACTGCTGTGTTAGAAGTACCTACGTGCATAATTATGTACACTGTATCCATTTCTTATCAATAGTAAGCTTCTGACCTGCCTCATGTGATGACAATATTGCTGTAGGAACCTTATACGTAATTTCAGTATTGAAATTTCCAGAGGAAAACTCTTACACAGCCACTGAACTAAATAATATTAGACTGTGAATGTAATCTTAATGGTCGAATACTGTACGTAAGTACAAAAGACAGTATTCAGTTCTAGTCCTAATAATCAGTCTAGCTTACCTGAGTGACAAAAATTAACAGTTATGCTTTGCAATTGCCTGCCTGAAATAAATCACACTGCTCTGCCAACATTCCAATGATCTTGCCACGTGCAATGCAAAGTATTGCGCCAGCACAATATACATTTAACAGTCAGATCCCACGAACTACATTACGACTCCGTGATGTCTTCATTTTTTGAGATCATGCATGTACGAGATACGGAAACAACAGTACCAGATAGAGAAACAACGCAAGTTACTAAAATTTACAAAGCAAATCTGAAAATGGTCCCTAAATGCAGCATCTCATTTTATGCAAAGCCAGCGCACGCGACTGGATATTACCCTCTTTAATAAATTCCAGGTTACAGCAACAGCATTCCGAAATTAGGCCTACGCAACACTACACACCTCTGCTTGCGACAACGCTCGACAACCTAGCTGCTCTCGCTTCCACGTACTGACTACTTGTTGACAACCTAAACACTGTAATGCAGAGAGTCTCCGTTATACGTGTACTCAGGAAAGGTGCTTATTGTAGTCAATATCGCATACAAATCTGCCACTTCACAGACTGTAACAACCTTTGATTGGTACAGTCTGATTCAAACGGTATCGAATTCGATTTAAGTGTAAGGTTTCCTTGACTTGTTACTTGTTATTCTAGAAAGATTAGTACATCTAGAATAATTACTTCTGTTACACAGAAAAGTCAGGCTTTATAAATATATCTTATCAAAGGACAGAGGCCACATTTCACTATAAGCAGTCCCATAGTCAGTGGAAATAAGTAAAGAGAAGCAGGCGATATGAGTAACAAGGTGTTTGCAGGAAGAAGTAGCAGACGTATAGCAGGATTTTAGAAGACCATATAGGAAACGGGCAGTAGAGAAAATACTCTTAAGGCTTTATAATTAAACTAACGTTATTAACATTTTACGTCTTTATTCTTCGTGACTACATGTTTATTTCTCAACATAATCACCCTGGATAAGAACGCACGTCTCCCAAAGAGATCTGTTAGTTGACGCCGTCGTTGTAGAATGTTTGACTTTGTTGATGGAGCCACAACCTCACCTCTGCTTGTACCGCCTCATCAGTATCAAAGTGAAGTCCTCGAAAGCGTTCTTTAAGTTTCTGAAACCGTGGAAAATCGGGTGGGGCCAAGTCAGGACTGCATGGAGGATGAGCGATGACAGTGAATCCTGGGCGATATATTGTTGCAGATGTCGCATCAGTCGTGTGTAGTCTGGCGTTGCCATGTTGAAGGAGAGGTTATTCCATGTGTGGACCCACGTTCGAATTCGAAACTCGAATACAGCACGCTGTTTGTCACGCAGCGACATTGTTACGCTACACACAAACATGTTACATGCTACAGTTCGGAGCCCTCTAGCGGCAGAGGGCTGCAAATATGTAGAGATGACAAATAAAGATGTAGAATGAAACTTCCTGCAGATTAAAACTCTGTGCCGGACCGAGACTCGCACCCCAAGCACGACTCACGCCCCATCCTCACAGCTTTTTACTTCTGCCAGTACCTCGTCTCCTACCTTCCAAACTTAACAGAAGTTAAGTGAGTCGTGCTTGGGTAGCTCCGTTGGTAGAGCACTTGCTCGCGAAAGGCAAAGGACCCGAGTTCGAGTCTTGGTCCGGCACACAGTTTTAATCTGCCAGGAAGTTTCATATCAGCGCGCACTCCGCTGCAGAGTGAAAATCTCATTCTGGAAAGATGTAGAATGTTAAAAATAGCATTTCTTTCATATAAGAAACTTGAATAGTCATCTCATAGAACATGCGGAGGCATTACTTTTCTGCACGCCCTCGTAGATGCGAGACTGGGTGAGTATATTCAATGATTGCTAGGCGTAGGCAGGTGCAAAAGAAGTTAATGAACAACTGGTTTCAGTTTAATTGTTTGGCTAAAGCGCTGGCTGAATGCTAACTTCATTTATCATACAAGGGACTGATTGGTTACTGTTCTCCTTATAAAAGAGGGGGGTAGTATACCTCCTTAATATACGAAAGATTAAGGTGAGACATGCAGGTAGAAAATAAATTCATTGTTCATGAGTCAGTTTTTGAAGACAGAGAGCTGAAGAGAACTTATTTTTAGGAACGTGAATGAGAAACTTATTGGTACCTATATATTTTTTCTAAATGTAGCATGGTACGGTGTTTATTTGTATAGAAGCGAAAAATAAGAACTATATAAGTAATCTGTCCTTAGGAAAGGCACGTTGTGTACGCATAGCAAAACTTGTTCACTATTTAATTTTGATATGACATGATAATGACCTTTAAGAAGGAAATAAAATCAAATTTACCTACATCAGAGGGGAGCTAACCACCTATTTCTGTATGGCGATGTTCCATACACTACACTCATAAAAGGCTAGGAAAACTATTGCACAACTCAAACAAACTCGACGACCTTTAAGAATATTTTTACATGTCATTATTTGTCAGATTTGAAATTCAACTTGCAGCATACGATATTACTATGATCTACGTAAAAATAGAACAAGTGATACAACTGATGTTCTCCATTGTGTCTTTATAAAATTTTGAGCTGTAGGAGATGTTCTGTAGGCTAAACTCTGACTTACTAAAGAAGCAGACTGTAGCTTACTGTATGAAGACGAGATAAGAAGCGTAATCATTGTATTGGAACAAAAGTATACGACATTACAGTCAAAAGTGCTACTTGAGCCAATGAAAGACATGTACAACCGCTTACTTAAAACTCGAGCCGAGCAAGCACAATGTTCCACAACAAGTTCACATGAAGAGAGGAAAATGGGAAAAATATTCTAGGATATAATTGTTGTTCTAGGAAGACCCCATTCCATTTTTAGCACTGGACAAAAATTTCACTTTGGGTTATCGTAGTGGGTAAAGCTCACTTGAAGAATGGCACAGGGTTTCACAATGGAAAGAAAAGAGTAGAAAAATGTCTATTGTAGTTTTGTAAATAGTCTTTTCTTCTATGCTCACGGGCCCTTACTGAAAATGGCCTCCCCATCTTCATGATCGAATGTATCCTTTATGTAAAAGGGAGCAGAAAGTGACATTGGAATAATATAATAAATTTTTTGTGCATGCAGGAATGTATTGAATTTGTTATACCATTTGTTGACATAAAGTACTTGAAATTTTGTGAAATACATTTTACAGAACTAAAATCTTATTTTTACTTTATTAATTTTAAGCATAATTTATTTAATTTCGTTAAAAATGTGGTAGTCATATACAAATCATGTAAACCTTACTCCGACGTGACTTACTGTAGAAATTCATATAATGGTTGAATTTATTTAGTTGTATATTTAATGCCATTTATACGTTTCTGTCTACATTGGTACCGTAGAAGCCACCATACGCGTTCGTAACGTACAAGTATCACTTTCTTCCCTCTCTTGGCTTTCGCTCACACCGAGTGAGGTAGCTAAAACGCAGTATTGTATTATCAGGAGTAAGCTTCAAAATTCAAATAACCCATTCGAGCACCCACGTTCTGGCTTTACGTGTCGTTTTTCTACATTTCTTATTGCAAACTGAAAGATATTTCCTTTGAAGACGACACAGCTGATTTCTTTTGCAATGCATGTGCTCTGTCTCAAATAACATCGACGTCGATGGGAAATTAAAACTAATCTTCCATCCTGACATCATTCCTCTTAATTTCCATTGACAGCTGAAACAGATGGTCAGTAAGAGCCAGGGTGATGCTGTGAAAACCATAATTCTTCCAATTTTACCGTCGCGCTCATTATGTGAGATCTACGGAAAATAAACATTGAGTACCGTCGTTTGTCTTAAGATGACCATTCTTGGAAAGATTAAGCTTAAACCGTGTTGCATAATGTCAAGTATTATGCTAAAATCTCAAGATTCTGTCCGACAAGAAATTTGTGATTACCACTTTTATGAATAAACGTTACATTTATTTTGGATGGTTTCAATAAATTTGAATTTTCCATCTGTGTTCACAACAACTGGGCATATACTGCCGTTCCACCTTAAATCGCTCCGGATGGATAAGAGTAAATATTTGAAGAGTAAAAATGGAAAACATTCTAAGTGCTATGTTTTTGCAAAACTCGTATTTAGTGCTTTTATGTACTCGGTACTCTGTTGCATTTCCCTGGACTTGATCCAGGAGCCACGCCATGGATAAATTGTTTCAGACTTTTCTTAGTAGGAGTCCTATTGTCTTAGTGCAAACCTGTGCTTCTCTCTAGAATTGAAAAAATATGATAGGTGGTTTTTTGTTGACTACAGTTCTACCAGTTAAAAACTTAATGCTGTATTCATGTGCTTATGCTATCAAAAAATAAAACGTAGTGTTTCAGTATTAATTGAAATTAGAACAAAAATTTTCGTCCTGCTATTCCGTCGAAAGCTGACATGATAGAGTGTCTGTGTACAAAATACATGTTGGATCTTGAAAAGAAGGAAACAGCAATCTGATACTGTTAGTAACGCTACTTATTTACACAAAGAGCACCATTTCTGCACTCTAACCTACGGATTCATCTTCAGAATGCTGTTCGCATTTAAATACTGTTCCCCTTGGTCGTCGGAAAGAAGAACTGCCAATCTGATGTAAACAACGACAAATGTTATATAAACGTTAGCAGCCGTCTGACAATGAACATATTGATTCGAAACCGGTAACGGTGCTATTTGTGTAAATGCATAGCATTACTGCTTCTTCCTTCTTTGCAAGAATCAACGTGTAAAAACTTTATTGGAACTGAGAACCACTCAGTTTCGTTGTATGGCACTTAAAAGTTTCGTAACAAAGTATTTATTTTGCCATTTGTCTCAATACTTTTTATGGTGCTATGGTGAGCAGTATAATTATGGTATCAACGTACCTTCTCATTTTTTTGATACAAATTAGTCATGTACAAACACAGATACACCGTTTCGTTTTTTCATTCTGCTGATTAATGTCAGATTTGGCACTTAGAAGGTTTTCCGTTTCCACTCTTAACGTGAAGGCTGCAACTGTTTACAGTGATGGCTCTGCAGTAGTCAAATAGTATCGAGTCCTTTTCTCCTATTTACGTGCATGGCAGTATATTAATTTATGATACGACCACCTGCCAGTGTTTTCAACAAGAGCTGACTTTTGCGGGTCGTTCTATATTTTTCGGCAATTTTGTAACGGTGGAACTTTCAAGTATACTACTGCGCCATCCGTGGATAGGTTTATCGAGCTATCGACCTCAACTACAAGGAAAATTTATACGTACTGTGATCATACCGGTTAAGCAGTCTTCCGTTCAGTATAAATGTATACATGTTCTCATGTTGATGAAGACGCATTTTGTTACTAGAATCCAATGCCTTCTGGAACTTAAGGAGAAGACACAAACAATTCTAAGGTTTCATCATGCAAAAGTCGTAAATCTTACAACAACAGATTCAGAATCGAGAGCAGTTTATTTCAAACAAGCTGGATGACTGGAACTTACTTATCTTTTGTTTTGCTAAATTAGTGGAAATGAATGTGGAGTTTCTAATTAATTTACCTGCTCATGTAGCTTAACGCTCAGCACACTAGTCTCGAGACTTTTAGGTTCCGTTTCACCCTAGGGAACAGAAAAATGCTACGCAAAACCAATTCCGGTAGATAGGGAGGCTTTAACAACAATTTCCTCTTTGTGAGGTGAGTCAACCCCGGATCGAATCCGCGCTGTGGACAACGACCTTTTGTCTGACACATCTGATACCATGTCTGAGGTTCTTAGGCACCTTTTCACACTCATTTAGGTGAATACTTAGGAGTTTCCAAGCTTCACTTCAAAGATCTGGTTACACATGCCGTTAATATACGATAACACACAGAAGAAATTTTGCACATTTACAAACAGATGGTTCACACGATTTCCCTCCCTTGAGTTATCTTGGCAACTGCAGCGTCCAGAAGGGATTCCGGCGACAAGGTTAAAATAAAATAAATGTGACAAATCATGAAAACGGTGAAGCCCGTACAATGGGATGGACGCTAGGAAGAGAGGAGTGAGAATGTCGGAGTTTTCCTCCAAAAATGTCACTGTCGATACTTTCTGTCATTCCTCATGACCTGAGACGCTGAGCAGTCTCAAATGACTTCGATGTTGACGAAGCATCAAAAGCTAACATTGATTTCTTTCAGTCTGTTTTCGCCAATGTGTGTATGCTGTCCTTCTTATCTGCACCTCACAATTGTTTGAAAAGTACTTTATCGTAAAGAAATGAGAGATGTACGAGGGGAAACAAAAAGTAAGGACAAATATTCTTGCATGGCTTTTGTTCATCATACAAAATTTGAAAACTAGAGCTACATTCACGGTAGTGTGCACAGTACCTGAAACACTTGTCGAACGTTTTAAATTTGATGGAAACACATTTCAGAGTAGCGCATCCAGCGATTTCTGTTTCAGTTCTTCTGTAGAGAACAGAAACAAGCTACGGGAAATCAATTCCGGTAGATAGGGAGGCTTCCACACCAATTTCCTCTTTGTTCTTCGCCAAAAACTGCACGACACCCAACGCTGTGTGCTCGGAAGGGTGGAGACATTTACGAGTGCTTCAGCACAACAACGCAGAGAGTTTTCTTCAGCATTCGCTATAGCACTTGAAAGAAGCAACGCTAGTTAACTGTGGTACCATGGTGGACTGGCCCCTTCACATCGAGAAAAGAAACCAATGTTGTATGCACGTTGGTTTTCATCTGTTTTGCTGCTGTGATGAAGCACTCTTCCACTTGATTGATTGTTGCTTGGTTTCTGTGTCGCGTCAAGACGTATGTCTGTTGTTTCTGTTCCTGCCACATTGTTACATTGACATAAGATTGATCCAGATGGAGTTCACACAATATTCGATATATTGCAATTCATCAGTTTTTCTGTGATAATCAAATCCGTGGATGTACTGAGATCGATTTATCTAAAATTATAGCCTTTCGGTGGCTCAGTGACCGAGTTAAGTATGAAGTGGTGGCGAGGCCCGGCATGCTCTTAGGATTACGTCTTCCAGATACTAAAGTAAAGGCGTCCATCTTGTTTGTACGACTCAATGTCTTAAGATGTACACAGGTGATGTATTATTTACATGTCATTTATTTTTATGTCTCCAGCCTGTCAGTCTGGCTCCTCCCGTTCATGTCGGACGGATTAACCCTAAACAGCAATATATCAGCGAATATGTGACTGTAGGCTTTCCCGGCGTAACTATTGATGAAGGTTTCTCGGGTCTCCAGCCGGGTGGTAGCGTTGATATCAACGCTACCACCTGGCTGGAGACCCGAGAAACCTTCATCAATATCAGCGGATATTTTATAATTTTCTGTTTCCTGGATGCTGATATCGTTTCAGAAACACCTCACTACTGGAGTCTTATACCGTTGAGGTCAACCATCTTGCTCTTCCCCTATTGAAATAGCTTTCCGGTCAACGTCCTGGCAAACTGTCTAGTCTCATTTTAGTCTTCACATATTACCGATGGAGCTCGCATCGTCGTGGTATAGGGTCATTCATCGTCTGACACCGACTGTCGATCGTCTTTTTCGCACACGCATTCGTCTGACTGTACGGTGTGACGCATGTCATCATACTGACACCTTAATTCACAGACTGATCTCTTGTGGACAGGGTCATTTGCTCTGGATTCGTCGACTGTTGGTTGTTCTTTCCCGAGGGCCTGAATTCGCTGTATCGGATGAATTTCTTATTGGTCCAGAAGTACCCTTTTTTCCTCAGACGAAAATGAATACGATCGTCTGGCTCCTGGATCACTATGTTCACTATAATGCTAAAGGAAGGAACTACCCTGATCCTTGTGTCTTTCACGAGTATTTGGAGAGTGCGCATTGGACGTGGCAGCGGTTGCCACGTCATCGAGGGCTCTTCGCCAATATGCTTTATATTATTTTTGGTCGACAGGGTATTGGTTAAGTTTCCCTATGATGTCTGGTTCACCCCTGTTTCTGGTTCCCAGTCACGTGAAGCCTTGTTTTATTCTTTTCTTTCTTTTTCAGAAATAAATAAAGAAATGAACACAGATACTCAGAATCGTTTCATCCTGTTTTGTTACTATTAATTACTTGTTTTCTCAGTCTACAGCACATATTACTTTATGATTATGAGCATGGTCCTCTGCATGATCATGTAGAAATGAAGTCAGTCTTATAACAAAAACTCTGGATAAGTGATGACTACAGACCCGAAGGTCTGCGGTTCAGTCCCTGGTCATGCCTAGGACATTATGTGTCACTTATCATTTCTTTCATCTCTGACAGTTTTTAATGGGGAAGATGCCGAGTTCCACCGTAGTTTGGAGTCTACATCTACATCTACATCCATACTTCGCAAGCAACCTGGCTGTGTGTTGCCGGCCGGAGTGGCCGAGAAGTTATAGGCGCTACAGTCTGGAACCGCACGACCGCTATGGTCGCAGGTTCGAATCCTGCCTCGGGCATAGATGTGTGTGATGTCATTAGGTTAGTTAGGTTCAAGTATTTCTAAGTTCTAGGGGACTTATGACCACAGCAGTTGAGTCCCATAGTGCTCAGAGCCATTTGAACCATTTTTTTGGCTGTGTGTGGCGGAGGGTACCTTGAGTACCTCTATCGGTTCTCCCTTCTATTCCAGTCTCGTATTGTTCTTGGAAAGAAAGATTGTTAGTATGCCTCTGTATGGGCTCTAATCTCTGTGATTTTATCCTCATGTTCTCTTCACGAGATATACACAGGAGGGAGCAATATAGTGCTTGACTCCTCGGTGAAAGTATGTTCTCGTAACTTCAACAAAAGCCCGTACCGAGCTACTGAGCGTCTCTCTTGCCGAGTCTTCCACTGGAATTTATCTATCATCTCCGCAACGCTTTCGCGATTACTAAATGATCCTTGTAACGAAACGCGCTGCTCTCCGTTAGATCTTCTCTATCCCTTTATTAACCCTATCTGGTACGGATCCCACACTGCTGGGCAGTATTCAAGCAGTGGGCGAACAAGTGTACTGTAACCTACTTCCTTTGTTTTCGTACTGCATTTCCTTAGGATTTTTCCAATGAATCTCAATCTGGCATTTGCTTTACCGACGATTAATTTTATATGGTCATTCCATTTTAAATCACTCCTAATGCGTACTCCGAGATAATTTATGGAATTAAATGCTTCCAGTTGCTGACCTGCTATATTGTAGCTAAATGATAAAGGATCTTTCTTTCTATGTATTCGCAGCACATTCGCTTGTCTACATTGAGATTCAATTGCCATTCCCTGCACCATACGTCAATTCGTTGCAGATCCTCCTGCATTTCAGTACAATTTTCCATTGTTACAACCTGTCGATATACTACAGCATCAGCCGCAAAAAGCCTCAGTGAACTTCCGATGTTATCCTCAACGTCATTTATACATATTGTGAATAGCAACGGTCCTACGACACTCCCCTGCGGCATACCTGAAATCACGCTTACTTCGGAAGACTTCTCTCCATTGAGAATTACATGCTGCGGTCTGTTATCTAGAAACTCTTCAATCCAATCTCACAATTGATCTGATAGTCCATATGATCTTACTTTGTTCAGTAAGCGACTGTGGGGAACTGTATTGAACGCCTTGCGGAAGTCAAGAAACACGGCATCTACCTGTGAACCCGTGTCTATGGCCCTCTGAGTCTCGTGGACGAACAGCGCGAGCTGGGTTTCACACGATCGTCTTTTTCGAAACCCATGCTGATTCCTACAGATTAGATTTCTAGTCTCTAGAAGTCTTTATACTGGAACACAATACGTGTTCGAAAACTCTACCACAGATCGACGTTAGAGGTATAGGTCTATAGTTCTGCACTTCTCTCCGATGTCCTTTCTTGAAAACGCGGATGACCTGTGCCCTTTTCCAATCTTTTGGAACGCTACGCTCTCCTTGAGACCTACGGTACACCGCTGCAAGAAGGGGGCAAGTTCCTTCGCGGACTCTGTGTAAAATCGAACTGGTATCTCATCAGGTCGAGCGGCCTTTTTGAGCGTTTTTAATTGTTTTTCTATCCCTCTGTCAACTATTTAGATATCGACCATTTTGTCATCTGTGCGACAATCTAGAGAGGGAACTACAGTGCAGTCTTCTTCTGTGAAACAGCTTTGGAAAAAGGTATTTAGTATTTCGGACTTTAGTCTGTCGTCCTCTGTTTCAGTACCATTTTGGTCACAGAGTGTCTGGACATTATTTTTTGATCCACCTAGCGCTTTGACATTAGACCAAAATTTCTTAAGTTTTTCTGCCAAGTCAGTACATAGAATTTTACTTTCGAATTCATTGAACGCCTCTCGCATAGCCCACCTCACACTACATTTCGCTTCGTGTAATTTTTGTTTGTCTGCAAGGCTTTGACTATGTTTATGTTTGCTTTGAAGTTCCCTTTGCTTCCGTAGCAGCTTTCTAACTCGGTTGTTGTACCACTATGGCTCTTTTCTATCTCTTGAAACGTAGGTCTCACTAAAGCTGGATGGGTAAGTCTGTTCAAAGTTCGGAGGTAGGCGAGGGCGTACCAGCCCAGTAAGTCAATGCCCAATACACTCGCGTAGTGTTCAAATAGAGCTTCAGGTGCAGCTCTTCTTTACCTCTAGGCAACCACTTTTATAACGCCAAAACCACTCATAAACCCGTGTGAGGCTCAATGCTTCTTCCATCACACACCTGCTTAAGCAGAGCGACCGTTTGCGGCGGGTAAAGAACGTTGTGCCGAAAAGACATTAGTCGAGAAACCGTCACTACCTTCCCTCGGCCTTCTGTGAAGGAATTTGGCTGAAACATAGTTATGTGTCTTTGTTATCTTTTCTGTACTGAAATTCTACATGCTTCAACTACTTCCGCTAAAGTTTTCCTTTGATGTTCATATCACACACACATGCACAATCTCGTTAATCCGTATATAAATCCACTAAGAAAGACAACTGAAGTCTCAAGCGTGAAGTGAGTTTCTTATTACAACTGAATAAAGAATAAATAATGACAGCGCTAGAATAAGTGCTGGATTTTATATCATAAAGTAGTTAAAAGCTTATGAAATAGCTATTCAGCTCTAGATGAGAGGAAGGGGACTTCACGTTTCTCTCTCGACCCATCTGTAGGGTCATTCGCCTTAACACATTTATGGATCCTACGCAAAATGTAAATATGTGTAGACAGCCACAGACCTAAAATCTGCTCCTCCCGAATGTGAATATTACTGCCACCGCTGCTCCATCTCCCTCGTTAGCTACTACTAAGTAGTCCCTATAGTGACCCAACGGCTGTAAATACGACTCAATACGGGGTAACAGAGATAAAACGGATCAGAAATAGCACACAAGACACAAGTAGCAATACTTTGACAACGACTGTTCAACGTAATGATGAAGATTTTCTAAAGCATAATGACACGTGTTCTGTGACTTCACCTTACCTGATAGTCTGAATAAGGCCTCACCTGAAGAATTGAAAAAAAAGTAAGTTTTCTTCCCATCCCGCTTCATTCAGAAACCACTGGCAGAAATCTACGGGTGTAGTTTGATATAAACTTTTTAACACAAGACGGAATAGGAGTAAAGATAAAAATTCAGATACTTTTCCATAATGGAATAAAATGTTCTAGAGCTTAAAACCGCGATGACTGGCTGAAATGCCACGAGCATTCGATCAAGCAGTCCTTCGCCATTACCAAGTGGCATGACTGTCACTGGGCTCCCGGTACGCATATATACACTCTATCTGCCGGCTGTGACACCACTGGTGCTCACTGCATCGCCATATCTGAGCATGCGTTGACTAGGCCTTCGGTGCGCCCTCTTCACCCTTCAGATCTCTGGAGCTGAACCCGCTCTGAACTTCCCTCGGTGAAGTGCTATCTTACGTCCTTCCGTAAGTGTCAATCAAGCACGCTTACAGGTTTGGTCATTCACTGGCTTGACGCGACTACGGTTTACCAACAGAAACATACTACAGAGAAGCAGTAAGGGAAGTTCAGCCGGCTTATGAACCATAACATGGTGCGGACCATTGCTCTTCAGAGGTCAACGTCATAAATTGATGGCTAGAAACATACTCCTACACACGAGTGAAAGGTGAGTACTTAAAGAACTGTCGCTGCCTGTGAAATAGTAAGTGGCGTAGAACAGGCAGCTCGCAAGTTCCCCAGTGAAACTGTGGACAAAATACGGCGTGAAAATAGCCGTATTCTCACGAAAGCAAAGCTACCAGCATCCCAACATGACGAGCGCTGAGCGCAGTGGCCTGGGTGCACTGCGCAACGGCGAAAGCATTGTGATTCTTCCTGCTGACAAGGGCAACACAGTCGTAATGATGGAATACCCGCACAACTATACGAATATCTGTACGCAAATGGACGAAAATTGTTACCGGAAGCTCCCACGCTACGCAACATCGAGAATAACAAGAAAGACATCCGAGCTTCTTAAACGCAACTTAGTGGAAGAAAGTGTGGTCAAGAAGCTTTTCCCTCAGGCACCTGTATCACCCACTGCTTATACTTCACCCACCATTAGTTCACCGACTTACAACACAGCGAAATATTTCTGCAATCACATCGTTTCACATACAGGCCACTTACTCTTCATTCTTCTTTCAGAAAATTTGTCTTGAGACATGTATCAACTGGATGTCCTCCACTGCGAACGTAATATTAAGAACTGAGCCGCTTTTATCTTCCAAATCAGCCGTCTTCGAGTTAGTGAGGCTGACATTATGGTCGGTTTTGATGTGGCGGTGTTATTTACGAATGTGCCACTCAAAATCTCTTTCTACTTAGTAACTTAATTCTATGTGAGTGACGTGTTCGAGCTGTTTAAGCATATTCTCCCATCATGTCACTTTCTGTACAACGGCCAGTATTACGATCAGACTGACGGCTTCGCGATGGGAAGCGCCAGCTGTTGCAACGCTATTTATGGCTAATTTCAAGCATAATGCCTTAGACGTGGCGCCATTGAAGCCTAGTTTCTTCTTCCAATAAGTGACAACACGTTCGTCATTTGGTCCCACGGACTAGAAGAGCTTGACGATTTCTTGAAACATGTCAACAGCATTAACAGAAATATCCGCTTCACCATGGAAGTGGAAAAGACGATGCACTGGCCTTCCACGAGGTCACTGTCAGCCACAAACGAAATGGATCTCTGAGCCATTGCGTCTACAGAAAACCCACATACACCGATCTATACTTGCACGACATCATCCGTCCTCACCTGGCACAGACGCAAATAGTGTTACAAACATTCGTAGAATGTGCAAGAACGATATCATACGCCGATACCCTGACCTATGAGTTGAACAACCAGGCAAGGTCTTTGGGAATGAAGGCTAGAACTTGCAGCCGTAGAGCAAAAATCACAGTAAGAGCACCGACGAGAAACAGAAAAGAAACTTGCTTTTATGCTGTTCTGTGGTTCCGTGTCCTGCTGGAAAGACGCAAAACAAAATCGATCTTCAGGCCGGCGAGAAAATTACGGCAAGTACTGGGACCAGTTAAAGTATCGGCATGTCTAAGAACACAAGATATCTTGCGACTGTAGCCAGTCATACTGCGGTAAAACACTGCGAATTGTAGAAGAACGTAGGAAGGAGCGTGACGAGTTGTAACGCCTACGCGACCTCGAGAAATAGGCGTCACCTGACATGTCTTAAAAAACGGTTACCGGATGAAATTTTAGTCTTTATCATGACACGCACTAACGGCATCTGGGATTATGTAATTATAAAAGCCATGGAAACAAAAATGACCGATAACACCACTAATAGAGACGTCAGCCAGCAGTTTTACCGTCGGATCCAGCGATAGCGAGGTTGGAGTGGGGGCAACGAAAACCGAATCAACGTATGCCCCACATATGTCAATGTCGTGAGATTAGTGACGTCACTACCGGAAGGTAGTGTATCTAAGGGCGTACCAGCAGCCCAACCTTGTTCCATAGATCATGAATACGACATTTCGTAATGATGTGGAACGTGTCACTTTAACATAAGTTCTCTTTACACTTAATACTTAATTATATAAATTTTGTTTTACAGTTACTACTTCATATCTAAGAATGCATCTATTGAATAGAAGGAGCTGTAATTCAAAAATTCTTTTAATTTGTTTTTAAATGTAGGTTGGCTGTCTGTCAGACATTTAATACTATTTGGCAAATTACCAAAGATTTTTGTGGCAGCACAATTCACCCCTTTCGGTGCCAAAGTGAGATTTAACCCAGAATTTTAAGATCATCCTTTCTTCTAGTGTTGTAGTTATGCACTTCGCTGTTATTTTTGAAATGGGATGGGTTACCAATGACAATTTTCATAAGTGAATATATGTATTGCGAAGTTACTGTGTATATCCCGAGTTCCTTAAATAAATGTCTGCACGGTGATCTTGGGCGGGCTTCCGCTGTTACTCTGATTACACGCTTTTGTGCAATGAATACTTTCTCCCTTAATGACGAATTGCCCCAAAGTATCATGCCATATGAAAGCAGTGAATGAAAATAGGCATAGTAGGATAATTTACTGGTATGTTTATTCCCAAAGTTTTACAATAACCCCAATAGCGTGAGTAGCTGAACTTAACCGTTTCAGCAGATCATTGATATGTTTCTTCCAATTCAGTTTCTTATCAATGTACACATCCAGAAATTATGAGTATTCTGCCTTAGCAACTGACTTCTGTTCATAATCTATATTTATCAATGGTTTTATGCCATTTACGGTACAGAATTGTATAATCTGCGTTTTCTCAAAGTTTACTGGGAGTCCATTTGCAGAGAACCACTTAATAAATTTGTGAAAACATTATTTGCAATTTCCTCAAATGATTCTTGCTTCTTAGGTGTGATTACTATAGTTGTATCATCAGCAAAAAGAACTAGCTTTGCACCTTAATGAATATAGAGTGGCAAGTCATTAATATATATTACCAACAATAGGGACCAAAGACTGAGCCCTGTGGGACACCATTCTTGATACCTCCCCAGTTAGAGGACTCTCTACTGTTAATTTGAACTTTCTGTATTCTTCCAGTTAAGTATGAATTAAATCATTTGTGCACTGTCCCACTCATACCACAATACTTAAGCTTATGTAGTAGAATATCATGATTCACACAATCAAAAGCCTTTGAGAGATCACAAAGTATCCCACTGGTTGATGTTCGGTTATTCAGTGCATTTAACATTTGATCAGTGAAAGCATATGTAGCAATTTCTGTTGAAAAGCCTTTCTGAAAACCAAACTGGCATTTTCTTAGTACTTCATTTTTTTCAAATATGTTCAAATGATTCACTTGGCTGTGAGCACTATGGGACTTAACTTCTGAGGTCATCAGTCCCCTAGAACTTAGAACTACTTAAACCTAACTAACCTAAGGACTTGACACACATCCATGCCCGAGGCAGGAATCGAACCCGCGACCGTAGCGGTCTCGCGGTTCCAGACCGTAGCGCCTAGAACCGCTCGGCCACTCCGGCCGGTTTTCAAATATGTGATGCTACTCTTGAATACATAACTTTTTGTAGAATTTTGGATAAAACTGTCAGAAGTGAGATTGGGCAGTAGTTGTTAGCATCAGATCTATCCCATTTTTTGTGCAATGGTTTAATAATAGCGTATTTCAGTCTACCTGGAAAAATACCCTGTTTCAGTGAGTTACTACATATCTGCCTGAGAATCCTACTTATTTGTTGGGAACAAGCTTTAGTAATGTGTTGGAAATGCCATCAGTTCCATGTGAGCTTTTACTTCTGACTGAATTTATTGTGTTCTTAATTTCAGTAGGAGAGATGGGTTGAATTCGAATTTTATCAAATTGCATATGTACTGCCTCTTCCAAATACTGTCTAGCATTTTCTAATGAATAGCTGGATCCTATTTCCTCTATAACACTTTAAAATGATTATTAAAAATGTATTCTACTTCTGACTTCTTGTTAACAAACTTTTTATTGTGTGTGATAGACATACAATCTTACTTTGCTCTCGGGTGCTCTGTTTCCCTTTTAACAATGTTCAAAGTTGTTTTCATTTTATTATCAGATGTGCTAATCTCAGACATAATGCACATACCTCTGGACTTTTAAATAACTTTTGTTAGTGCAGTGCAGTATTCTTCACTATTTCGGGATCATTACTCCTCCTAGCAGTAAGATACATTTCCAATTTGTGTTTCCAAGATACTTTTATCTCTTTAGTAAGCCATGGCCTTTTACATGGTTTCTTATAATTATATTTCACTTTTTCCTTAGGGAAACCGTTTTCAAATATACTCACAAAGCTATCATGAAATAGTTTAAATTTCGAATTTGCATTATGTTCCCTGTACACCTCATCCCAGTCTAACAGTTGCAAGATTTCCCTAAAATTTTGAATTGTTAAATCGTTAGTTGAACGCTCTAGTTTGGACAACTGTGTTGAGTTACTGTATGGAGCTATATCATGTACTGTAACTAGCTGTGCGTCATTATCAGACAGACTACTCTTCACAGGAAATTTTTTTTAATAAATTTATCTTGGTCTATGAAAACACTATGTACAAGTGTGTTGATTTCCTTTACCATCCGAGAAGGAAAATCAGTAGTTGATGTCAAATTGAAAGGACCAAGTAATACTTCAGGGTGAAGCTTTCTATCGGACTCTTTCAGAAAATCTACACTGAAATCCCGAGAAACAATAATTTGATTTCCTCTGTATGACAGATGGCACAACAAAAAATCAAAGTTTTTAAAAAATAGCTGAAAGTTTCGCAATGGGTACCTATAGACGGTTACAATTATAAAAGAGCTATTATTTACTTTAAGCTCACATGCACATGCTCCTATATATGTTGCTCTACGCAAAATTTTGTAATTTTGAATTGTTTCACACTATGTCTGATTTTAGCACATTTGGCAACTCCTCCTCTCTCCATAGTGTCTCTACTTACATGTACTGTAAGCTCATATCCACCTACACATACCATTTCCATACCTGTGACTATAGGATGTTCGGACATGCATAGTACATCTATTCCACCTTCTGTTCCGTTTTCAAATAAGCAAACAAGAAGCTCATATACTTAGTTTTTTAATCCCCTGATATTCTGATGCAATATATTATCATTATTTATCACTGTGCTTTTATGTGAATCTTGTGATATACCTATATTATTTTTCACGGTCGTGGTCTTGCTGTAGCGTTCTCGCTTCCCGCGCACGGGGTCCCGGGTTCAATTCCCGGCGGAATCATGGATTATCTCTAGCTCGTGATGACTGGGTGTTATGTGTCTTTCATCGCTATTGACTCGCAAGGCGCCGATGTGGATTCAACTAAAAAGGACTTGCAATACGGCGGCCGAACTTCCCCGCATGGAGCCTCCCGGCCAACGATGCCATACGATCATTTCATTTCATTATTTTTCACTGTACTGTTATGAGAATATTGTGATATTTCACATCTCTAGTAACTACCTACTTTCAATCAATTTAGGATGACTGGACACTGATCTTGGCCTAAAAAATACTTCCTGAGTTTCAGTGCCCCCACCCCCTAAAGATTTTGCTATCATCCCTACCAGTTTACCCTTCCCTTTTGTACTGAGATGCAGGCTATGTCTTTTGTAGTCCCACCTACCATCACCATCAACAGGAACCAAACCTATGCCTGTGAAAGTAGCCACCTGAAGCAGCTGATCTAGCTCCATATTGACCATCCTGACAGAGCTGTCCAATTGGGGCCGGTCATACCGCATGAAAGCAGGAACCAAGCCTACATTTGTATGGTTCGTTGCAGATGCAGTTTTTACCAGGTCTCACTCAATATTGTAGCCCTGATCCCTATCAATACTGTTTCCTGCTCCATTCACTACTACAACATGACCCTGCTTTGTAAAACCCTTGCACAATGATCCTACATCGCCTATCACTTGGCTAAGACATGCACTGGGTTTGAAAATACTTGTGACCTGGTACCTGTCACTTAATTTTTCCTCCAAGATCTGGTCCACACCTCTTCCATGGCTACTACCTAAAAACAGAACTTTCCTCCTACTTTCTACTTTTTTTGCAACAGTTGGTTTCCTAGTGAAAGTCTTTTGAATGATGACTACACGTACGTCTACTTGAGCCTCTTCCTTAGTTGACTGAGATAGCAAGGCAAATCTATATTTTGTCCCAATGAAGAACCTGTCAGACAGTGTTCTATTTCTGTGGCCCCTGTTCCTTGCTACCAACTCCCACCTGTCTTCACCCTTCTCCCCCCTTAACCTCATCAGTTCCTCCCTAGCGCTATCCAGTTCAGCTCGAAGGGCTCTAATCTTCACTTCCTGTTCCCCTATTTTCCTATCCCTTGAACATTATCTGTAATACCATGGAATAGACCCATTTACTTCCCCGATTCCTATGCCACAACATTCACCCCAATGTAACCATCCGCCACAATAGTTGCACAGAACCCCAGAACTGACTTTCCTACGGCAGCTCAAACATTTCTCGCTCATGGTTGTTTACAATATTTTTACAAAATTTGTCTAAGCAATAACAATTAAAATGAATACAATCTAATGTTTCATAAAATTTTACACTAAAGTTGTCAATTATTTGCTGATTCGTTTCTGGCTTTGCCCATTTCCACAAGCCACATATGTTGTATAAAGGATATGTTATAAACTTCGTCAGTACGTCGCGTCTTGCAGCTCTCAGACTCTGCAGGAAGCTCAGCCAATAACTAATTAGGAGCTTTGGTA
Organism: Schistocerca cancellata; assembly: GCF_023864275.1. Taxonomy (NCBI): domain Eukaryota; kingdom Metazoa; phylum Arthropoda; class Insecta; order Orthoptera; family Acrididae; genus Schistocerca; species Schistocerca cancellata. The sequence goes on from NC_064629.1 coordinate 394,985,306, forward strand.
TAAAGTTTAAAAGAGTCTCTCCTTCGGTATTCAAGAGCTGCAGAAGACATGATGTACTGAAAACCTTTATAACATATCCTAAATACTAAATACGTGACTTGTGAAAATGGGCAAATCCGAAACTACTCAGCCAACTCAATTACTAACAGCTTTGGCATAAAATAAAAAAATAAGACTTCTCATCAATATTTGATTGGTTCAAATGGCTCTGAGCACTATGGGACTCAACTGCTGTGGTCATAAGTCCCCTAGAACTTAGAACTACTTAAACCTAACTAACCTAAGGACAGCACACAACACCCAGCCATCACGAGGCAGAAAAAATCCCTGACCCCGCCGGGAATCGAACCCGGGAACCCGCGCGTGGGAAGCGAGAACGCTACCGCACGACCACGAGATGCGGGCATCATCAATATTTGAGAGCTGCAAGACGAAACGTACTGAAAATTTCAATAACAACAAACGGGAAAAGCCTGAAACTAATCATCCAATAAGTAATTAAAAGCTATGGTATAAATTTTTAAAAGTAAGTTGCTCTTCAGTGCTCTGCATATGCTTAGTCACATTAATTTCTGCTCTCTAAGGAATACCCGAAAGTGCTAGTAGGATAGTTATTACTCTTCCGTACTTTTGTGTTACTCTTCCAACATGTGGGTTTCATGTCAGTTTGTAGTATATTTCCAAGCCTAAATCCCTGGCATATCTCTTGACTGGAAAGGTATATGGCCTAGTTTTATTTGACTGAAGTCTGCACATTTGTGTCTATCGAATATGCAGATGGAGGTCTTAGTAGGATATACTTACAAGCAGATATTTAGCAGCCAATTTTGGATATTCTCCATCAGTCAGTAAGGCCAAGTGTCATATCTGAATACTAGTGTTTGACTTGGGTCGGATGCATTGTTTGGTTTGCACAATGCGGCGTGGGACACGGCGAGCGTGCCTCTGATGAGTGACTGTTGGCGTGACTGGGCTGAGCAGTGTGTCCAGAAGATGCTATACATGTTAATACTTCAATTAATGTAGGCACAGAGGTTATGAATTAGTTTGGTTAATGTTGCTACAAATTTGCAATTATTTAAAATTAATTTATAGCCAAACTACTTCATGTAGAACTTAATATAAAGTACCTGTTTTGCTAAGGTTTTTAGTATGTATATGGTGGCATATTAAGATTTCTAATATTACTTGTATGTAAAAAGTTGGTGGAGAGGCGGATGATAGTATGAAGACATTTATTGACAATGACACTTCAATTTTCTAGAGATGTGTGCGCTAAAGACTTAAATGGTCGGGGCCATCTTTCTCTTTCGTATTGTTTGGGACTGTTTGGTACAAGCAACACCCGTGCTAGTCTCAGCGGTGATCTGGCTGACAGAAGTTTTCGTCACTGATTAGAACATAATAGCATTGTATGGTGTGCCGATTAGACTTCAATTTATTTGCCTTAATATGAAGTCTGACTTAGATCAAAGTTAGCTGTGAATACCGTCTGCGTTTTCCAACAATTTTTTTTTTTAGTTTTGTTTTGTGGAGTGTGTTTCCTCCTGGATTTCACACCTACAGGAAAGAGATCGCCGGGGAGACCCAAGAAGCGCTGGAGGGATGGACCCCATGAAGACTTAATTCAAGTGTCAATAGATGTGAACGGACGGCGGATAGCAGCAATGGACAGAATACAGTGGAGGAGGAAACTTGTAGATGCGTGCGGTCCTCAGGGCCTGATCACATACTACTGGTAGTGTGTTTGCTAGTTAATTATGTGGGGTTCGAGCTACTTTTTAATTCACTTAATTACGTAGAGTTCAGCACTAGCCTATATATTTTGTGTGATATTAAGAAGTACAAAACTTATTAGTTAATATTATCCACCACTAGTTGGAATTATTATTGGCAGCAGCTACCTATCATCCTAACGTTATTTCAAATGTGATGAGTACTAGGAGACAACTTTATTAATTATATCATTATTAAAGCTATAATAACTGACGAAAGCCGGCCGGAGCAGCGGTATGGTTCTAGGCGCTACAGTCTGGAACCGAGCGCCCGCTACGGTCGCAGGTTCGAATCCTGCCTCGGGCATGGATGTGTGTGATGTCCTTAGGTTAGTTAGGTTTAATTAGTTCTAAGTTATAGGCGACTGATGACCTCAGAAGTTAAGTCGCATAGTGCTCAGAGCCATTTGAACCATTTGAACTGACGAAAGAACAATTATCAATAAAACTGTTTCAAAATGGTTCAAATGGCTCTGAGCACTATGGGACTCAACTGCTGTGGTCATAAGTCCCCTAGAACTTAGAACTACTTAAACCTAACTAACCTAAGGACAGCACACAACACCCAGCGATCACGAGGCAGAGAAAATCCCTGACCCCGCCGGGAATCGAACCCGGGAACCCGGGCGTGGGAAGCGAGAACGCTACCGCACGACCACGAGATGCGGGCAAGAAAACTGTTTTATAGACCAATATAACTCTATTAGAGTTGCCACAATTGGGGAGCTCCTCTGGAATTTCGTTTGTCAGGCAGCTAGATCCGAAGGTTACGTTAATCAGATGTGTCCTGCAATAGAGGAGTTAGGTCCTTGGGTTTCTTTATTTTCTCAGAGAACGCGCATAGTCACCATCAAAACAGTAGTCACATGATAACAGCTGCGCAGTCCATGTGTGCTCCAATGGTACATCTCCAGCACGTCTCACAGTGATACGCAGTCGTCGCCTCCACATCAGCCTATCGTAGAAGTCCATAATCCGAGTTTTGTTGAATCTATAGCGCCGTTGCGCTAGACACGTGACACATGCAGCTATCGACACCAGCAGCAAACGGCGACCGAACACATAAGTTAAGCTTTAGCAGCATTTGTGACTGTACAAGCTTTGGCGATGCAGCCAGCTAACAATGACTGAGGGGATTAAGCAGTTGCCCATTGAAAGTGGGTCTGATCCTACAGATAGTTAAATAGGAAGTTCAGGCAGATATATGTGGGAAGAAAATAAATATTTGGGGAACAAAGGTGCACAAACGCTTTGGCGGTGCACGATGTAGGAATTGTCTGCAGTAATAAGCCCAACCGAGTGGTTTAGAAAGGATTTTGAGGTTAAAATTCCTAAAACCCATATTATTTTAGAGGGGTTTAGTACACAAAATAGTGATGTAAGGAAAAATCGTGAGGTATAACAGATGTAGTGGAGAAGATTTGGGTGGGAGTATAGATACTGTACAGACTGGATGTGACAACAGGGAAAAAGACACAGAGTCTTCACTAAATGAATGTCAGCTAGTATAGATCAGGTTCTTCGGTGCCAGACGGAAGTCAAAGTAGAGATGAATTCTGTGAACTTACAAGGGAATAGTCCAATAAGACATGTTGAAACCTACCCTGAAATTTTTTAAACAGGAAGAAGACAAAAAAAAGAGACATGCAGTGCCAAAATTTTAGCTGCTAAGGGGCACTGCAATTATTTTGTAAAAAATGTTGAAGTTACACATTTTTGCCGTGGGAAGAACAGCTTACAAGAGCGGTTTGTACAGCCATACCTGCCTAAAGCGCGACTCGGCGAATCACTCATGCAGCACCGGGTAATGGAATTATCCGGAGTTCACAGACACAAATTTTAAGCACCTAAAGCCTGGTTTAAAATGGAGCAAATGGAAGCGGACACGTGTGAATGAGCATTTGCAGAAAATTCACCTCCATTTGCTTGTATATGGGTAGAATTGTTTATACTAGATGGAGCGGAAGAGGACACGAGGTAGCGAACATTGCCCGTGAACCCTGTGTTATTAGTTTTTAGATTTGGAGCCAATATTCGGCCACAATGCGAAACTTTGCTATTCAGTGAGGATTATTTTGCATGACGAGTGCACTGTTCTTGACGGCGTATGTAAAATGGAGCAGGGAAGAAAGAATTTAAGTGTCTCAATTCGTATGGAAGTGTGACATGTGTGGAGATCGTGCACTTTACACGGAATTGCATCTCCCTCTCGCCTTAGCAGTGCTCCAAAATTTTTATTGTATGTCGGCTGCCGTTTGTCCTGGCTTCTCATTACCATTGAGGGGAAATTTGTTATCAGAACACTAATTACCGACGTCGATCATCATCTCCAGAGGTCATACAGTTAGCGCTTCCACTACGCATGTAACGTCTAATGGACATATTCATTTTTTTTTTCTAAAACAAAAATGGTCTAGTGCCTAATCAAATCCCGTTCAGACCACAAATTTTTCACGATGATTTTTAACCTAGCATACACTTTTCACAGACGTTGGAAAGGACACAAAAATCATGTGGTTCGGATACCACGCAAAACTGCAGGTCTCCATTTTCATATTAGGTAACTGGGTAATGTTAGGGACACGTAAGTAGCTGCAGTGGCGTCCCGTTGAAAGACCTGCAAGAGGCCTACGGGGTACACCAGACAGAATTCTCTTTTGCTTGTGCTTGTTAGCTTAGAGGAAAACCTGGCTTAAACTATACAAGTGTTTTTATTGAATAATTTAATATCGACAGTTCAGTTCTTGCACATGTAATACTGATAAAAGTCACTAGCAGGGAAAATAAAATCATAGCAGTGTTTGACGTCACAGACGACTTCCATCAATGAGGACTTGTAATTTATTGAAATGAAATGTCTCTTGCAGTACTACATTTTATAACAATTCCTTGTAATAATGTTTGGATGTTGTACATTTGACTATCTATGAAACATTTCTTTGTTTATTGCCTGTAGTCATCACAAAAATGCAAAGTGTCTATTGAATGACTAAAACAAAAATTTTTCTTGCATCAGGCACACCGGACAAAGGAAAATTTGGTGCAGTCAGGCACATCGCAGTAACCACCAGTTTTATTACACAGAACTGGGAAGGAGTCAGATATGGTCCCGGCCGTTGTTCTGCATATTGCGCTGCATACCAGACATACTTGATGAAAGTCTAAAGGCGTGTCGAAGAAAACTGGTAAAGCACAAATGACTGCAGCTTAACAAGACTGTTCCGCTGATAAACCTCAAATGAGGGATAGGTACCGGAAATTTTGTTGTCCGATAATTTCCTCAAAAATGCTTTCCACTGTCGAAAAAATTCTTTATCGAGAGATTCAGTCGCACTTGTAATTCTAGGCGAAATCCACATTACATCTACAGATTTGTCGTCGTCTTCCACAAAAACAGAGGCGTCGTTATATCCAGGCCAAGAATCCAACAAAAGCCACGAATTAGTTTCTGCAACTGGTAAGAATACGTTTCCAACGAAATGTTGAAAATTATTGTTTCCCATTATTCTAGATTTTGAAACGTCGATTACAAGTCCATTTTTTTATTTTTGGTCCTAATTTGCCTTGGGGTTCTTGAAAACAGATGTACAGTTACGGAAACAGTAAACCACTCATACTTATCACTGGCATTATCGTATATGCTTGTGTCACTGCATTCATTGATTGGGCAACCGACTCCGTCGTTTTGTACCCCCTAAATGATAAAGCGCGGTGTGCACGCAAGTTTTTCATGAAACCTGACTGATTAGCGTTAGGAGCAGCAGTTGCTGGGAGAACAGCAAGTTTCGTCTTAACGTCAATCGTGCATTCCTCTACAGCACTGTTTATCACTGGCAGCTGCTCTACACGTTTACGTGACGTAAACATGGTCGTTTTGAGATTTCTCATTATGTACGATTTCTCGAACCTGCGTAGCCAGGTTGACGAAGCTCGGAAATTGGCACTGTTCATGTCAGATGCAATTGGGAGGGCCCAGTCTCGTAGATCTCCATCGGTAACGATGCACAGCCTCTCACGACAAGTTCTAAATCTTCCGAAAAGTTTTTCATTCAGATGGTTTCGGGTTTCCGTTTGGCGCATATTTTTTACTTCATGTAATTCATTCTTCCATTTGTACAGTTCACGCTACGATTTTACGAAACAAAAACGCCTTCGCACACTGCGTAACTTCAAGTGTTTCTTTCCCTCCTTCGTTTAGCAAGTATTTCACCGTTTTTTCTTTGTCGTTGAAAGCTGTTGCAGTACTTTTTTTTTAGGCTTGGAAGATATTCTTCTTCAGAACTGTTACTGGCACTGACGTCGTCGCAACCACAATTCATGGAATCGTCACAGTTATCTCCTATTGTTTCTAACGTATCCAAAATTTCAAACGAAATGTCGATATCAGTAGAGTGAATGTCAAGGACATCAACTAACAAATGACGCATATGTACGTCGTCAGGAGAATTAGGTGATTTCGCCTGGAAGCCATGTTCTCCATGTTTCATCATTGCCAAATTGAGAACGTTAATTGGATCCAACATTTTTGTTAAACTGTTTCCTGTTTACAAATGTAGCACCCACATGGGCTGTGTGTGTGTGCGTGTGTGTGTGTGTGTGTGTGCCTAGTTGAGCATGTGCAGTTGTTACAGCTCCAGTAGGGGTGTACATTTCTACCGGCGCCTGGTGCGCTATGAATTTGGAAATTTTAGGTTTTTTTTCATTCTATTATCAGCAAAAAAGTTTGATAGTGCATTTCTTTCGTTGTCTTCTTCCTCTGTAAAAAAATTCAGGGTAGGTTTTGACCTGTCTTATAGGACCATTCCCTTTTTACAGACAAGTAGTCTACACTCTGTCATGCTTAAAGACGCTTAAGCCTGACCAAAAGAAACTGCATATATTAAAGGTGATAGTAAGCATTGTTTAGACGTGTCAGGTAGGGGAAGTGTCTACCCATTTCACTGCAAGCCCTAAGGTACACTACATTGAGGGGAAAACAAATACCAAGTGGTAGATAGATGGCACCGTGTAAACATTGTTTTATTGAGGGCATTCCTGACAAGGCAAAAATTAAATTTCTGAAGCGGAAGCTCGACAGTGGCGCACAGACTATGGAGAACCAAAACGCGGTAGCATTTTGTGACTACGCTCTGTTTGAGGCTCTTCTACTAAACAAATATTGGGGTAAAAAGGCAACTCTAGTAGTAGCATGTCTTTCAGACAGGTAGTGCGTACGAGTTTTGTGAGTGTGAACTCTAAAAGTTGGTTCATATGGACAAAGCGCTGGGCACTCTTACCGTACTTTCCACTGTGAAGAGACGATTTCCTTACTATTTACAGTGGGATTTGGTCCTCAGGCCCACTGAAACAGTTGACGGTTTCGTTGACTTTATTGAGTGAATACATGGTGCCATACTTTACCGCTATAGGGTAACTGAGAATCTAAGAAATAATGATGAAACTAGAGGAGGGAGGAACTGGCAAGGACTGCAGAGTGTAGAACATGAGCGCTTTCAGTGAGGCTTAAGTAATTTTCAGCATCATTTGCTTAACCACAGAAGTCAGCTGAACAGACAAAGACCAGATAGTAGTAGGTAAGGAGACAGTGGACAGTAGAATGTAAGTCAGCAGCGGCAGCAGCCACAAAAATATATTTTCCCCCTATTGTGGACCGTGAAGAGAGTAGGACTCGCTATAACGGAAATAAGACCAGAGATGGATTTGCAAGAATGTGTAATGATAGTCGTAACGTTAAGGAAGCTCGAGTGTTTAATAGGGAGACAATACTGGGGAGCGAAGATAGGTGGAGAGGCTGGAGGCAACAGAGAGAATTATAAGAGAGAAACAGAGGCAAAGAGTTACGTCTATAGATGTAAATTTAAGTGATTTATTTGATATGGAATCTTGTGAAGGGGGTAATGATGTCAGCTTGGCAGCACCAAAGCTGAATAAACAGAGGGTGGAATCAATATCCGCAACCAATGGCGAAGGCAGTGTGAAATTTTGTATTGACCGAGCTGAAGCACTTCCAGCAGTAGAAGTTTTCGCGGTTAGCGTACGGGAAGTGAAACCTATCGCGACAGAAGTAGAGGTCAGACACACAAAGCGAGTTGTGTGTGCTGACAATATATTCACTGAACAGCAGGGTACTACAGTGAACGATGGTACAGGAACAGTGAGTGGTTCAAAAATGGCTCTGAGCACTATGGGACTTAACATCCGAGGTCATCAGTCCCCTAGAACTTAGAACTACTTAAACCTAACTAACCTAAGGACGACACACATCCATGCCCGAGGCAGGATTCGAACCTGCGACAGTAGCGGTCGCGCGGTTCCAGACTGTAGCACCTAGAACCGCTCGGCCACTAGGCCGGCGAACAGTGAGTGGAATACTGGGCTCTGATCAGAGTAATATTAGTCTAAACACAGCTGATAGCCGGGATAAAAAGTGAACATCCATATCTGTTGATAAGAATGAATTCATTGTTGTTGATAAGAATGAGTAATTTGCTGTTGTTGAGTTGACATCTGATTGGCTCAGTAAAGGGGAGTGGGAATTAAAACCAGTACATTACAGCGTGCAGGTCAGCTTAAACAGTAGGTTGTTACTTCAAAGGTGAGCGACTGAGAAGTTTAAAGTAGCCAGGAAACTAATTAGTTGAAGTGAAAGTCAGTTTATACCACTACAACACCTCTTGCTTCTGACGAAGTATTTGATAAAGATAATGAAGTTGTATTTTGTAGTGAAGTATGCATTAATACGTTATGCAACGATACTTGTGTCTCCGAAACATTATTTAATAATGTAAATAGTAGGGTAATGCAGCGTGTCTACCTACTTGCGTTATGTTTAAAAAGACTACTGGAAGTTACAGTAGTCCAATTAAAAGTGAAACCGTTTTCAGAGCAAATATCGATATCGTTATTTGTGAACAATGACTATTGTTGGTACCAAAAATGCAGACGACATAAGTTACCAGACCAGGCTTGTAAAGATTCGCTTGCTGGTGAAAGATTGGTGACAAACTTGTACGTAGGTAGATGTTAAGATATTTTGTGGATTTTGTAACTGATTGTGTATTTATTATGTATTTTGTAATTAATCCGGTGATTTAAATTTTTTGCGGTGGGGTAGCATTGCAAGTCCATTAGTTTGTGTTTGTTTTAAATTGTTAGTTTGGTCTGATTTTTTTTGTGTTTTTGTATATGGTGACAGTTGGTGTTTCGATACTTCTTCGTTCGCATTGAGAAGACCTTGATTAAAGTGAGAGGCCGTTCTCAGATGGGTGCAGTGTTGTGGTCAGTATTCTGTCTATATGAAGACACGTATCACAGCATCAGAAATAATAAAACTGCAGTTGCCCGTGTTCTTCTCGACACAGTGTTTGTGCATGTGTTTGCCTCTCTTTTCTGACGATATTTCTCTAATGTGAATTTTGAATGCCGGGGTTCCCTATGAGAGGGCTGTTCAGATTAGTGGTTCAGATTCCTCATGGGTAGCATTTTTTTCTTCATTAGAGAATGCTCTGGCTGCAAGGTTTACGAACAACGCAACAATGATGGTTGCACTGAGACTGTCAGTGCCGCAGGACGACACATGGGAACGGCTAACAGAGTAAGCAGTTCGACATATCAAGTGCTTTGTATAGTAAATGTAAAGGGTTTCGAATGTGTTATTTCAAAGACCGATTGTAAACAAACTACTAAGTACCGCAAAAGTCCTCACCAGATTGAAAGAAGGGGCATTTAAAGCCAGAGAATTTTGTTTTTTTTAAATTCGCGTTAATTGTGTTAATCACCTCATATGGAGCACAGGCACTGATTGCTTACATCTGAGACAGTGTCTATATTTAAATGTGTTATTTGACTAGAGTGTGTTACTTTGTCTCACACGAACAAGTACACACAGTATTAGTTTACTTTCGGAAGTCTTTCAGGATGAGAATATGTTGTTTCATTTCATTTTGAAATGTTAAACATACATATATTTGTATGTTTAGTTTGAAATGCCAATAACGCACCACATGTACCGAGCCTGTCAAAAGATAAGATATTACACTTTTATATTTATGAATTTCAGTTTTGCTGATAACATATAATTTTCTTTGGTGGAATGGCTTAAATTTGGTGCTACTTCTCCTACCTTGTACATTGCCTGAAGAATAAGATAAATGAAGGTATTGTGACACGACGTGTCATATCTGAATATTAGTGTTTTTTCCTGGTGGGACACTATGTTTGGTCTGCATACACTGTTTTAAAGGGAACAGGCAAGCACTCTCTGACATACGGTTGTCGACATGGCTTGGCAGAGTGGTATGGCCGGACCCGCATGTGTACCTGTCAGATTTTGAATGCTCCGGGCATGCTGTTAGATTGCCTTGGTAGCGAACAGGAAGGGTAGATTTACTTTGTCCACGTTTATGCACTTGCAGCGCAAACTATTGTAGATACAGAAAAGCACGATGTCATGTCAAACAGCAGGTGAAGGCGATTTTCTTGATATGCAGTTATGCTCTGAATAGCGCCTAGCATATATGTTTAACTAGTCGCCGAAGTGGCGTCACCTCGAAAGACCTGCACCAGGTGAACGGTCTATCCGACGGGAGGCCCTAGCCAAACGGCATTTCCATATGTTTGACAGGAATCTAATGAACAATTAACAAGTTTTTGCAATTTTTAGTACACAAAATAGATCCAGCAGTCTATTTGCAGCACTCGTTAACGCTCACCGACTGAGTTATTCACATGTTTCATAAAATTACTAATTAAACTTTAAGAGACGTTTTAATTGAAGTTTTTATTAAAGCTAGAATATCATTTTATATAAAACAACTATATAGATAGCAAGGTAGTACGTGTTGGCAGACGTGATTACGCACTACCTACAACATTTACTTTGTAAGATTAATATTTTTAATTAATTTTTTATAAATTTGCTCGGTTTTACCACAATTCAAAACTGACCAAACTTAAATTAGCTCTGATTGTGGTAATGGAAAGAGCAGGCATATTCCGGTGAGGTAGATGTGTCACACGTGTCTGAACTACAATTAGTGAAGACAAAGAGATCATAAATTACTTTGGTTCCTGATAATAACACTGAAAAGGGCTTCGACCACTTTTCTCTTTATCAGTATTTGACACATTTTTGTAGACTCTTGTCTTGTGCTAGCCTGAGCGGTGATCTAGCAACACAGTTTCCGGTGTCAGAAACTTCCGTGCCATCGGTCATGACGGAAATATTTCACATCATTCCTTTGGGACCAGAGAGGTATTCTGTGGCGGGCAGGACTTGTTTTATTTCTTCCTGTTGCTCAGAAGAACTTGTCTTTTAACGTGAAAATCTGATTTAGGCTTTGAGTTATTTGCACTGAGTATGACGTTAAATAAGTTTCCCAGAGGGACTGATTTCGTGACTGATCGGCACTCAAGATTATTGCATCGTGTGTAGAATAAAATACCATTTACGTATGTTAGTGTGGAGTTTCATATCGATTAATTTTAATTGTGAACACCGCCTGTGTGTTCCACCAATTTTATTTACATAGCGTGTTTGCTAACAGCTCCATTTTGGGCTCGAACTAGATTTCAGTTTATTTTATTACTTAAAGTTTATCACCAGCACACAAAATGTAACGTGATATTAAGGACAACAAACATTATTACTGAAACCTATCAGCAGGCAGTTGGGGTATTTTATTTAGATTTGCTGCATCCACTATCAACACAACGTTATTTTAAATCTGATTAGTACTTTAGATACAGTTTTATTAATTTTATTTTTACCAAGCAACAAGTATTATCGAGCAGCTCAATGCTATTTGCATTGTAGCAAGTTGTCCTACATCTACTGTGCAGTTTACGCTTAGGTGGCCGGCAGACGGTTCGTCGAGCCACTTCCAGACTATTTCTCTACCGTTCTCTTCTCGAATAGCGCGAGGAAACAACAAATACTTAAATCTTCCCATGCAAGCTGTGATTTTTCTTATTCTATTTCGATGATCGTTTTCTCTATGTAAGCTGCCGTCAACGCAATATTTTTCGCAATCAGAGGAAAATGTTAGTGATTGAAATATCGTTAAAGGCTTTCGTAGTAACGAGAAACTTCTTTGTTACAATGCTTGATATACCAAATCAATTATTATATCTGTGACGCTCTCTCCCCGTTAGCACTATAAAAACAAAATGAGCCTCTCTTCTCTGAACTTTGTATGTCCTCTACCGCACAGAAATATTCAGAAGAGAATAGACAAGTGTAATGCGGGCAATCTTATTAGTTAAACTGTTGCATCTTTTTTAAGAGTTCTGTCATTCAAACGCAGTGTTTGGTTCTCCTTCCATACCAGATTTTCAATGTGATTCTTCCAGTTTTTGCTGTTCGTGATTGTAATATCTAGTTATTTAGCAGATTTCACAGCTTTTAGATTTTTGGCGTTTATAGTGTAACCGAAATTTAAAGGATACCTTTTATTACGCATGAGGATAACTTCACACTTTTCATTAATTACAGTCAATTGCCACTCCTCGCACTAGTCTGATAACTTAACCAAATCATGTTGCATTTGGTTTTGTTCTTCTTATGATTTTACTGCAAGGTGAATGACAGCATCGTCTGCAGGCAATCAAAGACGGCTGGTGAGATCGTGTCCTAAATCTTTTACATAGATGTCTCAATTATCTACTTTTGTGTCGCTCCCTTTGCACAGATGCATAGGTCGTTAGCAAAGTGCATGACGTTAGGGTTATCAATCTCTACATCATGTAAATCCCTTCAGTATATACAGGGTGTCCCAGGATGAATGGTCAATATTCAAGGATATGACACAAACGCTTATTTGAAGCAATATACTTTATACGGACATATGCCCTGTTTCCAGTGGTTTGCGAGATAGAACTCATTTAATGTACATATATTTTCGGGCTAGTGACGCTCTGGTATGTCTTACCCACCCGATCTCACTGACGGTTTAGTCTAGCCCAACGTATTTTCTTGCTTTCAGCCCGTTGGCTCGGGATGTCTTTCTCCCATTAATCATCCCGTTGAAGGTACAGTTGCACGTGGTGTGTTATGATTGGACTAGTGCAAGGGCCTGAGAGAGCATAAAAGAGAAGCACCGATTAACTGTGTTTGTAGGCGCTCTGGTTAAAATGCCACACATCTACGCTAATCTGTCGGTGCTTTCCTACAAGTCGAATTCCTGATCGTAGAGTGTTTACCAGATTTTTCAGTACATTGCGTGAAAAAGTATTCTTATGAGTTCGCATTTTTCTTGTCAACGTGTAGTTCAACAACCTGTGCAGGAATAGCAACACAGTATTATAATGTGGCACCATGGTTCTGCTACCACCATACGTCAACTTTCTGCACACATCAATGTTCCACAAACACGTTTATGGCTAACATTACATGCAGAAGACTTGTAACCATTTCACATACACGTGCCCAAAAACTTCACCTTGGAGACAATGACAAGCGATTTCAATTTTATTACCGATTAAATGGCAATCACCATTTGCGTCCATTAATACCACTTACTAATGAAGCCACTTTGGCACATAATGGAATCAACTACACACGAAATAATCGCGATGGTTGGAGGAAAACTGGCACGAGACAGTGGAAATAAATTTCCAAGTTCGTCTCTCGGTCAGTGTTTGGTGCGGCATGATCAGGTCCAGTTGCTGATAGGTCCAGTCATTTTAGAACAGTATATGACGGTACAAAATTAGTTGCACTTTTTTTCTGGAAAATTCGTCATTTGGACACCCTGTAAACGTTCCTTGAGCCACACGGACTGCAATGTACTGCCAGCGTCACAGAGCTCCTCCACATTTTACGAGACGTATGATGGAACATTGAAACTGTACTTCCTCTACCAGCTGCACTGCTCTTGGATTTAAAATTAACTGTCCAAAAGACCGCGAGACCTTGCGCCATTAGATTTTTGTTTGTGAGACCGGATGAAGTATGAGGCGTACAAACGAAAGGTGAATACGCGAAATAAACAGCTTGATCGCATCATAGATCCTGATGCTAACATTTAGGAATGTGTAGAAGAACTCAAGCAAACAATAAAACATGTTCTCCCAAGAGCGTACAAATTCATTTTTATTGATGGTGGGATATGAAAACATTTATTGTCAACTGTTCACCATTTGTAACATCATGTGTAAAATAATTATTGGAGGTAAATGTTTTAAAATACGTATTTCAAACTCATTCTTGAAAAAGGGAATACTGTAATTTTTACAAACTGTTCTACATGCGTATATGTGTAACCCTGACAGTGCATGGAATAATACAGAAAATAAATAACGAAGTACATTAAATGTGCTCTATCTCGGAAACAAGTCAAATTGGGCATGAGCCCATATGAAGTTTTTTCCTTTAAATGGTCGTTCCTGGCATACCGCGGAATATTGACCACTACTCCTGGGACAGCATGTATATTGAAAAGTAATGGGAATTGTGGCAGTCCAGAACTTTTCATCTGTGGTACGACGGCTTGTAGACCGTTTATGATGGTGATTGGCCTGTGCGATAATACCCGTTGTACTTTCTGAGCAAATGGTTTTAGCAGACGATAGCTCATCAGCTTATAAGTCAATATAATTTGTTACATATTATCGTATACACTTATTAAATATGTTAAAATTGCCTGTAGGTGTTTATTTTCGCTTATTGTGATTTGTGAATCTCGGTTGTTAAAAGCGTTAGAACATTTTTTGTCTCCATTCCACTTCCGAACCCAGTTTGAACGCCTGTCTTTTCCACCCACTAACCTAACGTTTTGTGCACGCCCGTGGACAGCATTATGGGTCTTATCTTGTTCTTAATTGCCAATATTCCTTGCAACTTTAGTGAACGATATAATGCTGCATTGACTATATACTCGGTTCAAGAGATTAACTAGTTGTTGCTTGCCAAGTTGTGACAGGTGGCAAAGAATTTCGAAGCTAATATCGTCAGGCCCCGGTGCTCTATGTTTCTCATGTAATAAAGCTTGGTCAATCTTTGTTAGGTCATGGTCCTGCTAAATCTCGTGCATTGTACCCTCACGCCTTTGTTGCTGTTTGGGATCTGCCGTAGGGAATACCAGCTCTGCAGTACTCCTTCTAACTTCAACAAGTTCTTTACTGGACAAATCTCCCGCCTAGTCCTCCGTCTGCTGGCGATGCGCGTAATTTTCAGCCAAATTTCCGTGAGTTGTGTTTGTTTTGATAAAGTCGAATAGAAGTCTTCCTAGATCCTTGTCACATATGAGTTACAAAGTAATTTTGGCTTGTTCTGTCACATATTTAAGAGAAGATAATTTTGTGATATGGTGCGTTCCTTGTATCACCTGAAATTTCTATCAATATTTCCTTTCCGTCTTGACAATCTACAATCCACCACGGTCTTAGAGCTCATCTTTGCAAAAAGCTCGTTTGCTTTTGCGGTATCGACGTCGTAGCCGCTTTGGTGAAGGCTTCTGTACAAGTTGTATAAAATGCTACAGTGTCATGTTTATCCTTAGTTATTGCCATGTTGTTATCCTTGTATTTCTTGTAGTCATCCCAACCAGCTTTAGATGAATCCCATACATACAAATGATAACGAAGTTCTGTAGACTATTCCTGGTAGTGGAAGTTTGTGAGCAACGGTTGTGTTCCTATCATAACGTGCCTTCTAGTACGTGCCACGTCATGATACAAGGCAGTTCGACTGATACTATAGTTATTCAACTGTTGGCTTTTCTTGTCTAGGTATGCTGAAGCCAGTTACCGAGCCATCATTCAGCACTACTAACTCTCTTCTTGTGTTATTTTCCAAATCATATGCCCTCCTGTATCTAACCGTCTGCAAACCCATGTCGGGTACTGTACTTTAAGGTTACCAGAACCACTTTAGGACAGTTCACTTGATGTACCAAGCACATCAAAAAAGGTATTGCATAACCTCGGTTCCGAAAGTGCTTTTTTTCTACTTCTTTTAGTTTAATGGATTTTATATTTTCTATTTTAAATGCCTTTGCCATGTACCTTTCTTAGTGAGCTGTAGCAGATATTAACGTATTCTTCGTAAGTAAACTAAACATCTGTCATCACTTTCTGAGGGTACTTTTATTTTCTTTTTTTCTCTTTACTGGAAAGATCAGGGTCTTTTGTTTTACAAATTTAAAGCAATTCTTGGTTTCAGTGGGACACGTCATAATCAAGAAAATAGCAGGTTCAACATACTAGTGACCCGAATATCATTCTGCAAAGGCTCAACGAATGTGATGCTGATGATGATGATGATGACAGCCTGCCGATTGTGATTGAACCACTGATGAGGAGGAGATAGAGAAGATCCAGAGAAGAGCGGCGCGTTTCGTCACAGGGTTATTTGGTAAGCGTGATAGCGTTACGGTGATGTTTAGCAAGCTCAAGTGGCAGACTTTGCAAGAGAAGCGCTCTGCATCGCGGTGTAAGTTGCTATCCAGGTTTCGAGAGGGCGCGATTCTGGATGAGGTATCGAATATATTACTTCCCCTTACTTATACCTCCCGAGGAGATCACGAGTGTAAAATTAGAGAGATTCGAGCGCGCACGGAGGCTTTCCGGCAGTCGTTCTTCCCGCGAAACATACGAGACTGGTACAGGAAAGGGAGGTAATGACACTGGTACGTAAAGTGCTCTCCGCCACAAACCGTTGGGTGTCTTGCGGAGTATAAATGTAGATGTAGATGTAGATGTAGATGAAGATCAGTCGCAGGAAGACTTTTATGAGGAATGTGAAGACAACACGGAATCAGAACAGGAAATTGACACAGATGAACCTCGGGAAAATTCAAGTGATAACGCTAGTGATGAGGAAGGTAATAGTGACTCAAATAAGTATTATTTTCTTAATAACTTAACAAAATGTTTCATGATGTGATATTTATTTTTGTTAAATCAATTCCCGTAATGTTGAACTAAATTTTGCCTCCCTCTTACACATTCTCAGTCCATTTATCTTTGATTTGTGTTATGAAAAACCGCTATAACCTTCAATTGTTTTGTTCCATAAAGTCATTTTTTGTCACTTAGTGTTTATTCGCTTGCTTTTAAAATGAGATTTTACGTACGTTTGCCCCTTTCATATCGAAGTAATGAAAAAATATAATATTAATCACAAATTCCTAAACTAAACTGCGTCAGGACAGGCCTCGGGAGGCCCAGCGGTACTGACCGACCGCCGTGTAATCCTCAGCCTATAGGCGTCACCGATTGCGGATATGGAGGGGCAAGTGGCCAGCACATCACTCTCCTGGCCGTTGTCAGTTTACGAGACCGGAGCGGCTACTCCTCTATGAATTAGCTCCTTAATTTGCCTCAGAAGGGCTGAGTGCACCCCGCTTGCCAACAACTCTCGATAGACTGAACGGTCACCTATCCAAATGCTAGCCAAGTCCGACAGCGGATAACTTCGGTGTCCGCAGCTCGTGGTCGTGCGGTAGCGTTCTCACTTCCCACGCTCGGGTTCCTGGGTTCGATTCCCGGTGGGGTTAGGGATTTTCTCTGCCTCGTGATGACTCGGTGTTGTGTGATGTCCTTAGGTTAGTTAGGTTTAAGTGGTTCTAAATTCTAGGGGACTGATGACCATAAATGTTAAGTCCCATAGCGCTCAGAGCCATTTGAACCATAACTTCGGTGATCTGACGGGGACCGGTGTTACCACTGCGGCAATGGCGTTGGAACTTACAAAATACAGGAAAAACTTAATTTTATTTTTTAAATTAGCTACCACCATAGTCTGCGCTTCTAGCTTGTCCATCTTTGGAGAACGCCTGATGGAGGGTTAACTGTGTATTCAATTAGTAAATATTCAGAGATACTGCACGTGGAATTAAAACACTTTCTTTCGGAGAGCGCACACGGACGATTATTATTAGACCACAGCTCCGGCTGCTGCTGATTATGGGTTTAAGGAGAGTGACAGTCCACGATCATTAGACAATTATTCACACTCTCTTCCTCTCAGGACAGAATCAGTTTTCTCCAACGGTCTGTGTCTAGAATAAGTTCTACGTCAAATTGTGACACAGTTTTCAAAATTTTTGTGTAGCGTGTTTCTGAGATGGGACGTAGGTATTGGCCTGGTGTTCACCCAGTCTGATGTGCGAAACCGCCTGAAAACCACATCCAAAACTGGTCGGCACACCGATCCTTGTCGCTAACCCGCCGCACGGATTTGAACCAGTATTGGCGTCTGTCTGTTCCGGACGTGGGCGCTTTAACGAGCGCGGCTATCCGGGCTGGTGCCGGCCGCTGTGGCCGATTGGTTCTAGGCGCTTCAGTCCGGAACCGCGCTGCTACTACGGTCGCAGGTTCGAATGGAATCCTGCCTCGGGAATGGATGGTTGTGATCTCCTTAGGTTAGCTAGGTTTACGTAGTTCTAAGTCTAGGGGACTGATGACCTCAGATGTTAAGTCCCATGGTGCTTAGAGCCATTTGAACCGTCTCCGGGCTGGTGCCACAGTTCCGGTAAGGCCGGGCTGGTGCCACAGTTCCGGTAAGACCCCTGTGAACACCTCACTAGTAGTGTTGGCTAGAACTCAGCGGCGGTTTGCTGAAATTTGTCGCTACCACCTGGTCTAATCTGTAAATTGCTTTAATTAACTGTCTCTGAACAGTTCAGCTCAGTTTTCCTTCAGACGTGGTTGATTCCGCAAGTCTCAGTGTTTGCGTACGTTTCATTTGTATATTTTCGGTGTTCAGCTAGATATAAGATTTCCAAAGTTTTTAACAGTTTACTTCGTCAATATCTGGCAAGACCAATTCAAATTTAAGGTTACATCTCATAATAGGAGTTGCAGTGGCATCACGTTAAGTCTTACCCGCGGGTGCAAGTAGAATCCACGTACGCTTGATGTCACTGTAGCTTAAACCAGCTTGGTGGATGCTGATCGAAGCACGAAATTGTGCCTGGGGTCCTTAAACGCCTATAGGAGGACAACCTATAGTGTGGCCAGGAATAATAAGTTACATAGAGAGCTGTAGGATATCTCGACCGTCACACTAAACTTCTGTCTCAATCGACAACAAGACCTATGTCAGCTTATTAGTGTGGCATCTGGAAACCCCAACTATGGTGAGGTTTGCGGCTCTCCATATAGAGTATGGCTGAATCAGCACAGGCCGGGGCTTCTGGTCTACCAAACTCTCTTCACCTTGTGGTTACTAGGCGATATCTGTGTGATTCTTTGGAGAAAAGGGTCTTTTTACTTAAGTTTTCCTGCCACTAGACACTGTGATTTGAGGTGTAGCTGTTGTACTGAGCTTATGGACTGGAGTCAGCTTTAGGCATACCGTCACTGAACTCGCTGTATTCGCGTATTCGCGCATTCGACAAACTGCATGTGTGTTGAACCGCTCCAAGCTCCTGCAACATATCCCAAATCAGACTCGTACAAAGCCGTGGTTGACAATTTGTGCCTGTGTGTAAGTGGGGGTTGGAGGAAGGTTCACATTCATACCTTTCTAGTCATTTTCTAAATGAGTTTCTCCCGAGCGCATGTTTCATCTTCCGTTTTGTTGCAAAATTATTTAAAGCGCGATGTGTGATGTAACATTATTCTGAGATACTCTATTATGGAACGCGTTTCAAGACGGTTTTCTCTCCACTCGATCTCCAGAGCTCTTCTGTCTTCAAGAGAGTATGAGGAAGTAAACCCTGATTATACACGTAGTATTTTCCATGGAACGGGGAGGCATAATGGTTTCTCTATATCACTTGAAGAGATTGACTAGATGGTTCCTAAACCAAGGCCCGGACGATTTATATGTCCATTCTTGTCCAATTCGACCTTCCAGTACCTCTCCAATGATCTAGCCGTTGATAAGATGGTATCCTGTAATATTCCTTTTGCACCTTTTTAGTACTTCTCGTCGTTATTAGGTCAGACTCTGTAATCCATTTGAGTGAGTAGTTTTGAATTATACTGAAATAACTTCGGAGTATCGGTGAAATCAGTTTATTATAGTGTTAAGAGTGAATAAGCTGTGTTCTACCCCTGAATAGTACTGACATGGTCACTGAAATGAACTGACTGGACTCTGCGATCCACAGATACCCGTCAACATTGTCACATCCCCTTACCTCACACGAAACAGTGGCGTTATATGAGACCGTACCTAAGGTGTTGGTGCACATTTCTGAAATCAGTAACTGTATCCAATATTATATCCCACAATGGCCTTGCCGTTACTGCTGATGAAATTTCATCTCCCTTAAATTCGAATAGGCAGCACCTTACCAAAATTACAGAAGTCCATGCGAAACATATGATCAAAGTGTGCAAATAATTTTCCACTTGAAATTATGGGATGTATGGTGTTGTCTTATTCAAATACCAGTAAAAAACACTGTTCGCTTTTTAAAAAAGGAGCAAAAGGAGATACTATGTAGAATTTGTTATTTTGTTCTGTTTTATAGTAGGTATTCTGATCTCTTTTCTTTGACTGTTCAGAATGTTTACGACAAGTGACAACTAGAGAACACTCCTCTATGACAATGGCAGTTAACCCAGATGAAAATTAATACCGCGATATTGCATATATCAGGATATACGTTATTAGGGTGACACAGTCATTAACGCTTGTAAACTCACATGTATTACAATTATTTAATTGTCAGACATGTATGCCCACTCTAATTATTATCTGAGAGAATTACTACCCGTAACTTTATCACACCGATCATTTGGTAATCTTTGGTCAAAAATATTTTCTGTTTTGAGTAAGCCTTTTTACTAAAATATGAGGACTCTTTTATGATAATTATAAATATTCTTGCTCTCCAAATGGTTTCAAGCACCCTATTATCCACTATTCGCTTGGTGAATCGTTTTGCATGAACTGGTTAATGACCTAAGCAGTTGGCAGAATCGCGATTATCAGCATCAAGTGCTCTATGGAAACGGCAGCATCAACATCGTTCATAATTTCATTGTGCTCATAATGGAGCAAGGATCTATGATCATTTCGAAAACCATCTATCGCCCCTGTTATCTAACACAAAGTAGATTAAAGTATCTGAGATATTCATGAACAGCTTGCTATGAACATGTTTCAACTGCTCTCCTTTTCATATACTGGATGTATGAAGTCTGGGTAATTGCACGTCACGAGTTATGCTGCTTTTTCACCGTCACTTCGAATCCCTTTCAGAGCTAGGTGGTCTTTACTCACATAGTGGTTCTTTCTGGCAGTTAAAGGTATGTGAACCAAGTTTGGTTGAAATAAATCCAATGGTTTAGGAGCAGGTGTAGAACATACATGTAAACATTCATAGATACGTTATTACAATATGTATGGGTTTTAGTTTCGGCATTCTCATCATTCTCTTTTATTTTTACTCCTTGTATTGATACTGTAACTGTTTCGTTGTCGGTGCCGCAATCACGTAGTATATCTTCCTGTTCGTCTTTCTTCGAATCATCTCCAAATTCCTCCTCAAAATCCACTCCATCTAAACTCTATTCATAGTCGTTATCATTTTCTGTCTCATTTTCATACTCATCTTCTTTGCCTATAATTTCCTTCTTTCTTCCATTCTGTCGTATCTTAACTTTGACCCATTTCCTCCCTATATTCCAAATTCTGCCCCCATAATAAGTAGCTGTCTCTCCTCTAGGCACTACTCTGCTGACCGAGATTCGTGAGACCTGTTTTTCAAAGTATCATTTATAGACTCGTGATTTACTCCTTCTCCTCTTCCCTACCATCATGAAATACAGTAAAGCTTCCTTTCGTCTCTTGTTAGGTTGATCAAGTTTCTCATTCTTCTTTTCGAATGTTTGTTTCTCAAATTCCCTGTTTTTCGTTACTACTCAGGCTACCTTCTGGACAAATCTCCTCAACTGTTTCCCTAAACGTCAGCTATGATTCGTTTACTTCATTGTGATCCACCCTTGTTCCTTCTTATAATAAATTCCCTGAATTAACTGTCCATAAGAATGCCTTATTTTCTCCACAATGATTAAACTAGTTCCATCCCTCGGTATTACTATTTCTACTTGATTTCGATTTCCTGCTCCTCTTTCTCAGAACGCATCAGCTGTAAATGTTATTGGGCCACTGCTCAGTATCTGCTCAGCTGAGCCCCTTACTGATGCGAGGAATCGTTTTCCAATAATGTTCCCCATCACTCAGATTATATACATCTCGATAACATCCTCGATGTCTTCCTCCTCTCAGCCCTAATTTGCATCTGAAATTATCTCATTCAAAATCATTATTGTGTCATTGTCTGTGTATCTCATTCATTCCCCATACTACTGACATTCTTCCCTGCTATAGTACATAAATACTCGTTTTATTTCACTCAGAAATTGATCAAAATTGATGTTTGCTACACTAACGTGCGTTTGTGCTTGCACACGTAACCTCCGGCCTATGAAATAGATTAAATCTCCCATATACGTCGGTGGTTCAGTGCAGTCCGCGATTCGAGACAGCCTTTCATGACATTTCCCCCACCAAGTCAAAACAAATTCCTAAAAACTCGTTTCAAGACTTTGTTTTTTCCCTTCCCTAATGTTCTTGATTTAGACGGTTACTTTATCATGTGCCTCGCTTATCCGTCGGATTAAACTGATTTGAGTCGCCTCTATTCGCTCATTAAACATATTTTTAACCGATTCACCTTCCTTCTCCACTGTTTCGATTTTCACATCAGAACCTGTCTTCATAGCAATCAGTACCGTCCTCACGGGAAAGAAGCCTTTGTTAATAGATTTCAACATCACTTTTTTCTGATAGTGTCTGCTTGCATTTCTGTTCTCAGAGCTATTAAGTTTACTTCACTCGATTGTAGCGAACTTATTATGTTTGTCGTTTTTTAGTCTAAAGAACCTATGCCTGTGGCTATTTTCAGTTACAATGTACCTATCTCTGTTATCGTTACCGATTCCGATGAATTTACATATTTAGTTATTTTAATTTTTAACAGAACTTTAGATTTTTTTGGTGAATTTCCAAAATCTGCATCATTTTGTAACGCTCCTAATACTTGTTGCAATATCGAACTTGAACCCCAACCCCAGATAGCTCCGCCTAACTTGTATCTGAATAATTCTGCTCGTTTTTCACTTATGCTGTACCTTAGGTACTTTGTTCTTCGTCTACACCTTGTTACAAGACTCTCTCCATATATCTGAAACAAGAGCAGGTACTCAGTGGATATTCCAAAATGTTTCAACTTAGCAAGTTGCATTAAAGCCTGAATCTTATAACCTCCAAAACAAGAACCAGCCAATTGCCTACATCACCATGACGGTCACTGATCTATTAGACTCTTTAATGTCCGATTCTTTGCATATAAGTATCTCCAAATTAATGTGATCTCCTTAGGACAGGTGATGGATCTCAATTCTTTTTGTTTTCCCACGTAATGCTTTTCACTTGCCATATAATATGTTTCTCAAACGCAAGAAAAACACTAACTGTGTCATTGCACCTTCTCTTTGCAGTATTGACCACTCGCAAGGACCGTCTACATTCGTTAATTCAGCTCAGTCAACTGACACTGCGAAATTGCACCAAAGTGTCTGCCCCAGGTTTTTATTGAAATTTCTCGTTAAGAGAATATTTAAGGGTCATCTGTTTTAATTGTTAATACCACTCAAAAGTCAAAATTGTACAAAATATTTTCTATTTAAGACAACCGGTTCAACAATCGTTGCTGTCATAGTTAAGTCTTAAACAATTTTTTTTTTTTTGTAGTAAACCATGTTCATTTTACTCTGACGTCATGCACAAGACGTCAGGTGGATAAAACGTGGCACATCATTCTTCCGGCCTAACAACGAGTGCGTGCATGAATATCAAGAACGATACAGCAGAGAGGGCTGTGAGACGACGTCAACCAACAGCCCGCTGACTAGGACGTCACCACGGCAGGAGCGGCATCTGCACGAAGAGAATAAAAGCGACGCGCCACCTACACGCGGCTGCACTAGTAGACCGCCACTAGAAGAAGCACTAGAACAGAGGCACTAGAAGAGCCGCAGTGATATTAGCGATTGCAGTAACTAATGAACTTATGGGATTAGCTTGCATGGAAATTGTATCTGTCAAAGGACACTGATTATTTCCATGCCGCCAATTGCTTCCGAACCATCATGTAGAAACGGATGTTAAGTATTGTCAATTCAATAACTGTAATAAACTACATTAACATGATTTGCTTGTGTGTTGTTTATTTATCAGTGAAAACAGATTCCTAAGCCCCGTATAAGAGACGAGTGGGCCGGATTCCCTAATTATAAATGTATGACATAGCTAAATTAAACACATCAAAAATAGTTTTGCATCACTCTGGTTCCGAGAAGTCCTGAAGACGTTTAATGTGGATATTGTGTCACAGACACAGTCCCTTTGACTGTTCAGAGATTTCACTAAAACCGCCCAAAGATACAAACAACCATGCACGAGCAGCGTCTATTAGACGGAGGGGATCTGACAGCCGATTCCTCCCATCATTCCACCAGGAAGGAGGTACACGGCTCCTGTTGTCTGTAGTTCAACCATGCCTAGACGGTCAATACCGCGGTTCGGTCGCGTCCGTATTGTTACTTTGTACCAGGAAGCGCTCTCAACAAAGGAAGTGTCAGGCGGCTAGGAGTGAACCAAAGCGATGTTGTTCGGATATGGAGGAGATAGAGAGAGACAGGAACTGTCGATGACATGCCTCGCTCAGGCCGTGCAAGGTCTACTACTGCAGTGGATGACCACTACCTACCGATTATGGTTCGTAGGAACCGTGAAAGCGAAGCCACGATGTTGAATAATGCTTTTCGTGCAGCTACAGAACGTCGTGTTACAACTCACACTGTGCACAATAGGTTTTATGATGCGCAGCTTCACTCCCGACGTTCATGGCGAGGTCCATCTTTGCAACCACGACACCTTGCAGTGCGGTACAGATGGGCCCAACAACATGCCGAATGGACCGCTCAGGATTGGCATCACGTTATCGTCATCGATGTGTGTCGCATATACCTTCAACGAGACACTTGTATGAGACGATAAGTGAATGCCATCCTCCGACCGATAGTGGAACAATATCGGCAGCATATTGGCGAAGCATTCGTCTTCATGTACGACGATTTGTCCTCACATCGTGCACGTCTTGTGAATGACTTCCTTCAGGATAACGACATCGCTCGACTACAGTGGCCAACATGCTCTCCAGACATGAACCCTATTGAATATGCCTGGGATAGATTGAAAAGGGCCTTTTATGGACGACGTGGCCCACCAACCACTCTGAGGGATCTACATCGAAGTTCCGTTGACGAGTGGGACAATCTGGACCAATAGTGCCGTGATAAACTTGTCGATACTATGCCACGACGAATACAGGCATGCATCAATGCAAGAGAACGTGCTACAGGGTATTAGAGGTACCGGTGTGTACAGCAATCTGGACCACTACCTCTGAAGGTCTCGCTGTATGCTGATACAACACGCAATGTGTGGTTTTCATGAGCAATAAAAAGGGCAGAAATGATGTTTATGTTGATCTCTATTCCAATTTTCTGTACAGGTTCCGGAACTCTCGGAACCGAGGTGATGCAAACTATTTTTGATGTGTGTATTTAAAATCACACAGCATCTTACCCAAAAGGTCATGTCCATATTGCTCACAGATACTTTTTACATTATACAAATAGGTACACAATAGCTCTTCTGTTTACATTTGTTGAACACATACCGCCTAGAATGTGTAAAAAAATATTTTGTGTGGTCAGTTTAATTTTTGTGAGTATAGAAAAAGGGTTTCAGAAGTAAATCATGAACATAAAAACAACTGCGACTACGTCCAGAGAGTACTGTCTGCCCATCCCACTAAGAAATGTCCCACTAAGAAATGATGTTCCCCACTCATTGTAGCCGGCCGTGGTGGCCAAGCGGTTAAAGGCGCTACAGTCTGGAACCGCGCGGCCGCTACGGTCGCAGGTTCGAATCCTTCCTCGGGCATGGATGTGTGTGATGTCCTTAGGTTAGGTAGGTTTAAGTAGTTCTAAGTTCTAGGGGACTGATGACCTTAGAAGTTAAGTCCCATAGTGCTCAGAGCCATTTGAACACTCATTGTAGGGTCTCACAACTATACCTCTCTTCGTCCTAAGTAAACTCCGAAAACAGCATTTAACTTTCATTACACTAAGTGATTCCTTAATATTTGGCCTCTTACATATGTATATATGCTATGTTTGCATTAAATGTTCTGCTGCTCAGAAGGTCTACCAAGTCCGTTTTTTTTTTAATTATTGTGTTGCATCGACTACATTTATCTGGATATAAAAATAATGGCTAACCTCCATGAGGATTTGAATAAGGACCATTAAGTCCAATTGGACGCCTACTCGAATCTTGTTTGTGCGTTCATTTTGGTATAGAAAATTTTCAAAAAATGGCTCTGAGCACTATGGGACTTAACATCTGAGGTCATCAGTCCCCTATAACTTAGAACAACTTAAACCTCACTAACCTAAGCACATCACACACATCCATGCCCGAGGCAGGATTCGAACCTGCGACTGTAGCGGTCGCGCTGTTCCAGACTGACGCTGCTAGAACCGCTCGGCCACACCGGCCGGCGAAAATTTTCAATTATACACCCCATTCGCCATGAAAACTCCAGGTTTCTGTCATTTACTATTTATAATATGTAGTAGAAGGCAAATAAAAGGTTAATCTGCTAAAATTTACCTTAATTCGGTATACCGGATGAACCATCTAAAACTTGCTCCACAAATATTCTGGAAACTGAAAGTGCTGTTGATGTGCGATAGATTGGATTGGTATCCAGGGGTTTGTAGTGTTAGCCAATAAACAGATTTTAATAATACTTAGAAAGTGTAAATTTTTGTACAGACGTACACGTCTCTAAATGCAACATTGCCTGTAGACATTAGTAGGGTAAATTAGAGTGTCAGTGGTATATGTTACAGGAGTCTAGTGCGAGTCGTTTACGAGGCACCATGTTGTGAAAAGTTTCCACATCGACTCTTGTTTGTGCTACTCAACCCGCGTAGTTCAAAAATGGCTCTGAGCACTATGGGACTTAACATCGATGGTCATCAGTCCCCTAGAAGTTAGAACTACTTAAACCTAACTAACCTAAGGACAGCACACAACACCCAGCCATCACGAGGCAGAGAAAATCCCTGACCCCGCCGGGAATCGAACCCGGGAATCCGGGCGTGGGAAGCGAGAACGCTACCGCACGACCACGAGATGTGGGCAAAACCCGCGTAGTTGTTAGGTACGATGTTGTTATGTTTTCTTAGAGTTTGCTCATGTGTTCCTTGAGTGCACTGCGACTTGATGGCAGTAGGCCGTGATTAGGCGATAGGGTTTATCAATACAGAAAAAAGCCGACATGATTATGCTGTTGCAGACTGTAAGAAGAATGCAGTTTGTTGTTGTACGGTGTATGCGGCAAGATATCCCCATAGACGTTAACTGTCTTGGTACTGTTTATCAGCATCTTCAATCAGTTACGAGAAAGTGGTGTGTAACATGTAGTGAACGTACCAAAAGGAATCAAGTGACCACAGAAGACGGGGAAATTAATGTTCTTGCTACTTTTGCAGTTGATCCGCACTTTAGTTCCAGCGCAATCACAAGAGGAAGTGGCATGAGCCAGGCAACTGCCCTAAGCATTCTCCATCGACATACGTGTCATCCGTAACAAATCTATGGAGAGAGACAGGTTAGTTGGTAACACACCACACCACTGCAAGTTGCGCCAAATCTGTTGACTCCTTAATCGTCTGACTTTGGAAAGGAAAGGGGGCAGGACAACTGTGTGAGTACCATCTGACGAAATAAGAGTGTAATTATTCGGCTGCATTTGCGAAAGCCTGAGCTCTCCTCCTTATCAGGGTGTGTGCGGTCTAGTACCTTTCGGTGGTTTAGAGCTCTGTATTCGTCCAGGTGCCTGCGGAGGATATAGCGCCGATCACTATCCAGAGGTTATACTTACCAGCTCACCGGTGGTAACTCGACGAATTAGGTAAATACCAGTGCCCTCTCCAGACTGCTTTCTCCCTGAAAGGACCTGACCTACATTTCGACCAGCAACTGTGAAAAGTGCCAGCTCTCCACCACCGTGGAAGAGTGCATTCTCCACACACAAACAAGGACGGTGCGTGCTTACGAGCGCTCACCCTCGCGCACGCGTTATGTGTGTGTGTGTGTGTGTGTGTGTGTGTGTGTGTGTGTGTGTGCGTGCGTATGTGTGTGTGTGTGTGTGTTTGTGTGTGTACGTGTGTGTTTGTTTGTGTTTGTATGTAAGAATAATGTGCTTGTCGAGGTTATTACTACATTTTCCTTCCTTTCTTTGCGAGTATCATGAAGTTCTTTCTTTGTTGTATTTACATTTATGAATAGTTTGGCGTATAACCTACTGACTGTATAATGGCTCTGATTTTGTATATGAAAAACAATAAACTGATTGCCAAGATTGCAGGAATTCTCACATGAGCACAACATGCTCCCTAAAAAATTTTATATACGTGACGATAATAGAGTAGCAACTGTTAATCGACTTGAAAAGAAACTCTTTATTAAAGCCCTAAGCTGCAAACTGATAGGGTAGCAAGGTGTGGCAACACTTTCTAGAGTTTATTGTGATTTCACACTCTCTATGTCCGCCAAATTATTATAGCCAGATCGGGATTACAGGCTAACGAGTCTTTTAGGTTCTCAAAGATATTCAATTTTTACTATAAGTTATTGCTGATTTTATGTGTGTTGCAAGGTCGTCAGAGCAGCGATCCTGACGTTTAGAAGAAGACAATGCTAAAGAATCTATCTTCGTCAAAATTTATGAAAATGACCACTATTGAACTAGAAACCATATTAAAGAATAATCTGATAGTTTAAACAAACAATTTTATGCATAATCATCATCATCATCATTTAAGACTGATTATGCCTTTCAGCGTTCAGTCTGGAGCATAGTCCAGCTTATAGACTTCCTCCATGATCCCCTATTCAGTGCTAACATTGGTGCCTCTTCTGATGTTAAACCTATTACTTCAAAATCATTCTTAACCGAATCCAGGTACCTTCTCCTCGGTCTGCCCCGACTCCTCCTACCCTCTACTACTGAATCCATAAGTCTCTTGGGTAACCTTGCTTCTCCCATGCGTGTAACATGACCCCACCATCTAAGCCTGTTCGCCCTGACTGCTACATCTATAGAGTTCATTCCCAATTTTTCTTTGATTTCCTCATTGTGGACACCCTCCTGCCATTGTTCCCATCTACTAGTACCGGCACCCGGGTTCCCGGGTTCGATTCCCGGCGGGGTCAGGGATTTTCTCTGCCTCGTGATGGCTGGGTGTTGTGTGCTGTCCTTAGGTTAGTTAGGTTTAAGTAGTTCTAAGTTCTAGGGGACTTATGACCACAGCAGTTGAGTCCCATAGTGCTCAGAGCTATTTGAACCATTTTTTACTAGTACCTGCAATCATTCTAGCTACTTCCATATCCGTAACCTCAACCTTGTTGATAAGGTAACCTGAATCCACCCAGCTTTCGCTCACATACAACAAAGTTGGTCGAAAGATTGAACGGTGCACAGACTTCCTTCTTGCAGAAGAGAGTAGAACGTAGCTGAGCGCTCACTGCATTAGCTTTGCTACACCTCGCTTCCAGTTTTTTTTTTTTTTTTTCATGCTCCGCAAGCCACCTGACGGTGTGTGGCCATCCTGTGAGAATATGCATCCTAAGTACTTGAAACCGTCCACCTGTTCTAACTTTGTTCCTCCTATTTGGCACTCAATCCGTTTATATTTCTTTCCCACTGACATTACTTTTGTTTTGGAGATGCTAATATTCATACCATAGTCCTTACATTTCTGATCTAGCTCTGAAATATTACTTTGCAAACTTTCAATCGAATCTGCCATCACAACTAAGTCATCCACATATGCAAGACTGCTTATTTTGTGTTCACATATCTTAATCTCACCCAGCCAGTCTACTGTTTTCAACATATGATCCATAAATAATATGAACAACAGTGGAGACAGGTTGCAGCCTTGTCTTACCCCTGAAACTACTCTGAACCATGAACTCAATTTACCGTCAACTCTAACTGCTGCCTGACTATCCATGTAAAGACCTTTAATTGCTTGCAAAAGTTTGCCTCCTATTCCATAATCTTGTAGAACAGACAATAACTTCCTCCTAGGAAACCGGTCATATGCCTTTCCTAGATCTATAAAGTATAGATACAATTCCCTGTTCCACTCATAACACTTCTCCATTATTTGCCGTAAGGTAAAGATCTGGTCCTGACAAGAGGCCTAAACCCACACTGATTTTCATCCAATTGGTCCTCAACTAATACTCGCACTTCCCTTTCAACAATACCTGAGAAGATTTAACCCATAATGCTGATTAAAGAGATACCTCTGTAGTTGTTACAATCTTTTCTGTTTCCATGTTTAAAGATTGGTGTGATTACTGCTTTTGTCCAGTCTGATGGAACCTGTCCAGACTCCCAGGCCATTTCAATTATCCTGTGTAGCCATTTAAGACCTGACATTCCACTGTATTTGATGAGCTCCGACTTAATTTCATCCACCCCAGCCGCTTTATTGCACTGCAATCTATTGACCATTTTTTCCACTTCCTCAAATGTGATCCTATTTACATCATCATTCCTATCCCATTCTACCTCGAAATCTGAAACATTACTGATCGCATTTTCACCTACATTGAGCTACTCTTCAAAATATTCCCTCCATCTGCCCAAGGCATCCACAGGATTCACCAGCAGTTCTCCTGACCTGTCCAAATTACTTGTCATTTCCTTCTTACCTCCCTTTCGAAGACTGCTAATTACACTCCAGAATGGTTTTCCAGCAGCTTGACCCATAGTCTCCAACCTGTTTCCAAAGTATTCCCAAGATTTCTTCTTGGATGCTGCAATTATCTGTTTGGCTTTGTTTCTTTCTTCAACATAACTTTCTCTGTCTACCTGGGTTCTGGTATGTAGCCATTTTTGATACGCCTTCTTTTTCCTTTTACAGGCTGCCTTGACTGTATCATTCCACCAAGCT
Organism: Schistocerca cancellata; assembly: GCF_023864275.1. NCBI lineage: Eukaryota > Metazoa > Arthropoda > Insecta > Orthoptera > Acrididae > Schistocerca > Schistocerca cancellata. The sequence goes on from NC_064629.1 coordinate 395,016,154, forward strand.
GTTTGCTTCATCCTACTTTTACACACTACTGTTCCAAGACATTCTTTAGCCACTTCTAGTACTGTGTCCCTGTACCTTGTCCATTCCTTTTCCAATGACTGTAATTGACTACATTCAACTGACTGGTTCCTTCTGAGATCGCTGTTATGTACTTGTGCCTGATTTCCTTATCCTGATGTTTCTCCACTCTTATCCTACTACATATGGACCTGACCTCCTGCACTTTCGGCCTCACAATCCCAATTTCACTGCAGATTAAATAATGATCAGTGTCATCAAAGAATCCCCTGAATACACGTGTGTCCCTCACAGCCTTCCTGAATTCCTGATCTGTTATTATATAGTCAATGACAGATCTGGTTCCCCTGCCTTCCCAAGTATACCGGTGAATGTTCTTATGTTTAAAAAAGGAGTTTGTGATTACTAAGCCCATACTGGCACAGAAATCCAAGAGTTGTTTCCCGTACCTGTTGGCCTCCATACCCTCTCCAAATTTACCCATAACCTTTTCATACCCTTCTGTTCGATTTCCAATCCTGGCGTTAAAATCACCCATGAGCAGAACACTGTCCTTGTCCTTTACTCTAACAACTACATCACTGAGTGCCTCATAAAAACTATCCATCTTATCTTGATCTGTCCCTTCACAATGCGAGTATACTGACACAATCCTAATTTTCTTGCTAGACACTGTCAAATCTATCCACATCAGTCGTTCGTTTACATACCTTATTGCAACTATGCTGGGTTCCATTTCTTTCCTGATGTAAAGCCCTACACCCCATTGTGCTATTTCTGCTTTGACTCCTGACAGGTAGACCTTGTATTCTCCCACTTCCTCTTCTTTCTCACCCCTTACCCGAATGTCACTAACAGCTAAAACGTTCAGCCCCATCTTACTTGCAGCCTCTGCCAGCTCTACCTTCTTCCCAGAGTAGCCCCCATTGATATTAATAGCTCCCCATCTCATTACCATTGGTTTGCCAAGTCGTATCTTAGGAGTCCCTGGTTTGTCAGTTAGAGGTGGGACTCCGTCACCTCCAAAGGTCCGAGGCATTTTGACTGATTGTTGCCAGCATCATATTTAAAGTACCAGGGAAGCAGGTTGCTAGCCTTACTTGCCCCGAGTCCCATTGCGTTTTACCCCTAACGGCTGAGGGACTAACCGGTGGATTTGGTAGTCTTTGCCGTATGAGCACAAAGGTGACCATGACTCAGAATATGTCCGAGATGCCCAGCCTTATTCCAAAGTAACTGGTATCCCGACTGCAGAAGTCAGCCCTTACTTCGCTGACCTATCAATTTCGGGATGTCCGTAGTGAAGTTTTTCAGTAAGGAAGAAAACTGAAGAGATTGAAAACTGAATTAGATTCTCTCACCAGTAATCTCAATCAACTTGCTTCAGAGAATGTAGCACCGAGAATAGTGTTAAATCACTAGTTAACACTATAAATATTAAGATACTTGATTGTCAAGAGGGCCAGCGAATCCCTAGAGAGGTAGGTTTCTGCATGTGGAACTTCTCAGCGGATAGTAGGAGCCTATAGTGCACCATTTCCGAAGTGTGGAGAAGCGGTCAGTCCCCTGATGAGCTCTGATAAAGCAGCGTAGTTCAGAAGGTCATGAAGGAGCTCTTGCATAATCCTAGGAGGATTTCAGGATCTCGTCTGCAGGTAGCAAACCTAGCCTACAGATCATGTTTCCAGGAGCGGGAGTTGCACATGCTTAATGCTGTGAGCGCAACAACCGACTCAGTAACAGCTGATGGCATTTGTGACCAAAAAGTAATTAGAATAGCTAGCAGGAAAAACGCAAGCAAACTTAAGCAAGTGATTGCTGCGCCATGCGTAAATTTAAGTTTCACATGGGAAAAATTTTGATGTTTCAGCTCTCAAACTCAATCACTTGATTTCGTTGAATATTTTTGGGAATAATTTGCCTCTGCTCAGCTGACAGATACCTAGAAGTTTATATTATTCAGTTGATACCCCCTATCACACAAAAAGCTTTGGCGAGATTTGACAGATTAGTTTTTCGGGATGTTCAGGGAATAACACATTGAATTTCTGTTGCAGTGCTTAGGTAGGGCGCAACAGCAGCAGGTTAAGCTCCGGATTATGACCGGAGCCTCTTACCATCCGAAATTTGGAACGACGCGTTATATTTGGCTCTAAAAAGCGTATGGTACCCAGCATCTCGCCCTATATGGGACAGGAAGGACTACCTGATTGGGCGCGTTGGCAGCTATTGAGTGTTCCATTGAGAGGGATAGATCGAGCGTCAGAACTACTGACGGCGAAGGATGAGTTCTCGTTGGAATGGAACGTAATGGCGGTCAAAAAATCTTGTGCTCGAGTCACCTACACAAAGATGAACATGACAATAATTCTCAATTAGTAACGTCCGCAGCAGTTAGCGATCGCTGAGGATTGAGCCGAGGCACAATATTCGAATGATATATGCTATGGGTCACGCGCATAGCGAGTGTGAAATACGTTTCATCAGCAGGAAGGACAACTAGATCTCAGGGCGTCGAAGTTAAGATACGGTGCACAAGAGAATCGGCATCACTGTTCGATGGACCAGCTTACCCACGCATAAGGACTTAATGTTTCGAAGAGGCGGAACGGCACCACATATAAAAAAAAAAATGTTGACCTTCCCTCTGGACAGGGCTAGTGCGGTAACAAAGATTGTGACGGCTTTAGAAAAGATAACGAGTTAAAGGAAGTAAACGAATATACGACATGATGAGCTACGTAATTATACCCCGCTTTGCACGGCATATTTGATCCTAGTTCACCCATGAAAAGTCTGTCACCATGGAGAGTAAGAGAGCTAAGTTTAGTCCTCCATACGACGGACATTTTTGTGAAGAAAACAGGGTAGGGGCTGACTCTTTGTTTCTGCCTCAGCCAAACGCTGGAGAACACAGTGGAAACAATATCAATAGTAAGTTCAAGAAATCCATTTCTTAAAGGCAGATAAGCAAAATAGCTACTATATTGATTGATACTGGACGGCAAGGAAGACTAGATGTAGATGTGACTGCTGAATATTCTTCAAGCATGTTTTACATTTTATCCTACATAGTTCAGTCATCCCACGGAACCCTCTTTCAAACCATATAATTCATCTGTCAAGTGCATGCCCGATCTAGAGTTAAGCATTCTGATACAAGTACCAATTGCGTCTGCCATGTATTTCACGTTGTTGTTTAACGAGGTATAGTGCCTTTGGGCAGTGATAAATATTACACGAGTGGGAAGATGCCCTCGTAGTCTGGCCTGGATCTTCCCTCACCTTGACAGAACGCAAGCATCTGTTTTGAAAGTCTTGCATCTGGAACTTGGCTACAACAACCACTACGTTCAGGCAATCCGAATGCTTTACTCTTCTCACAAGACCCACATGACGTCTTGTCAACTTACACTCCACACACCTGAAACAGGTATAGAATCACAGCAGATTCTCCGAAAAGTTGAAGCTTTGCAATTGGTTGCCTGCATCGCCGTGACTATCACTGGATTAGACGATCAGTTGTTTGAGGCTTCTGCTCTAAGGAATTTTTAAGATAAGATGGGACAGGCGACGAGCATCAACAATTTTCATTTCTGTTCCTTTTTAATTTTGTTCCCTTCTATTTCCCCCCTTCCCCCCTCTCACACACTTTTTTATTCACTTAGCACAGAGTTAGTATTGTAACAAGAGAAAAAGTACAGGCTGCCTCCACGCACTTACTCTTTGCAATACTAACCACTGGCAAGAAACAGTCTGCAGGGGTTAATCCAATTCAGTTTATAAATAGGTGAAGATTACTCCGAAGTGTCTGCCGCAGTTTGTTGTGTGAGTAAAGAAACAAGTATGTCGGAAACACGTCATGCGTGTAAAATAGCTGTCAGTATGACAAGCTATTACGTTGCGCTCCTTTATGATTACTCTTGGCGAGGGGTTTCCCACCAATTAAAGATTTTGCAAATATTCCTCTCGGTGTAAAAAAAAAAAAAGAAACTAATAATAACCGAACATGACCCTTATGTTTCATTGCAATGAGTGATTTTTTATTTTTTGCTCTCTTAGAGTAATAACGAACATATGGGGACCCATCTTAGGTAAAGAAGAATGAAGGAAGAAGAAGAGTGACCAAATATACCTCTTCTTGTGACGACCAACAATCCCGCAGAAGTTGAAGAGCAGAAGAACCTGATGGCAACGCTTGACGGACGGCCTGGCGAAGGACCTGGCAGCGCTGGGGATTGAAGACACCTGGAAGAACCGACGACAAAATAGAAAAGAAATGGAGGCTGTTCTTCGGAGTAGTGCAGGGTCTATAGGGCCTGTCATCGCTGGATACTGATGTTGATTGATTGACACGTATGCATCCCTGCCGGCCGTTGTGACCGAGCGGTTCTAAGCGCTTCAGCCTGGAACCGCGCTACCGCTACGGTCGCAGGTTCGAATCCTGCCTCGGGCATGGATGTGTGTGATGTCCTTAGGTTAGTTAGGTTTAAGTAGTTCTAAGTTCTAGGGGACTAATGACCTCAGATGTTAGGCCCCATAGTGCTCAGAGACATTTGAACCATTTGTATATATCCCACGTTTGCAATAAACATTCTGGTGCTCGGGTGAGCTACATCTGGGTGCAACATGTTTGATTTTTCTAATTAATTTATGTCATATAGGGCATTTGTCGGGTTCTAAGAGTAATGGGTAACCTCCACAAAAAGTGCCAACAAATGCAACAGAGCACATCTGGGGTCGTAGATGAACCCTACTTACGTTTCTCTTTATGGAACTCTGTTTGGGATGGAAGCGTTTACAATGAATGCCCTATTAGTCACGGGGAAGATTTCACTCCTGGTTTCTGCAGTTTACTATTTATGATAAATTCTATAAGTTAAGCAGAAAGTTTAAATTGCTAAGGTTTACCATAACTGTGCTTAAATGCTTGTAAATTTCATACATAGTAGGCAGTAACAAGTGTGTAGTAAGCAGAACCACGACAGTGGGTGGAGTTCATAAAACACCGCACTCCTGTAAGCTGTTCCAAGTAGTTAGGTCCTCAACTGTGTAACTGAGGAAAGTAAAGTGTCGTACACAGCTCTGCCGCTCCCAAGTGACGAAATAACACCGTAATCAGTCCACTGCATTTGCGGGAAACTGGCCCTCCTCCTTATGAGTGTAATTCCGGTCCAGTATACTCGGTAGCTCAGAGTTTTGTATTTCTCCAGGTGCCCTCAGCGGCACGAGAGAGCGATCACCGTCCTGAAGTTAGACCTGCCTGCCCGCGGCGGGAACTCGCCGAATTAGGTTAACGCCAGTGCGCTCTGCAGGCCGCCGGCTGCCCTGGAGGACCTGACCTACTCTCCTTCCAGCGGCAATGACAGCTGCCCTCTTCCCACCCCCTAGAAGAGTACATCGTCTCTACATAACCACCGTGTATGAGTGTGTGAACAATGCGCCTGCCGAGGTCATTACAGCGGATTCCTTACTTTTGCTTATGAATGCAGTGATAAACATATGTATTTTTTGTTGTATTGCCATTCATGAATACCTTAGCGTATTAACCTTTTTTTTACAATGGTTTTTCTTTTGTTTATGTGACGATAACAGACGAAATAGTTCCTTCACAAGAAGAGATTCCCTCCAACATAGTCCAAAGCCGCAAACTGAAAGCAAATAAAGGCCTCTGATTTTCTAGGAGACACTCTCCAGAGGCTGTTGTGATGTCACACTGTTTAGGGCTGGCAAACGTGTGTCGCTACATCTCAATTACTGGTAAATCGGTCTCTGACACGATCAGAGCTGTTTGAATATAATGTATCAAATATTAACTATAAATTATTCGTCATTTTATGTTTGCTGTGAGGCCTGAAGAAAGACAAGGAACAGTCTGTGATGATGCCACGGTGTAGCATTATGGTATGTAAGCTATAAAGGTCGTGGTTATTGATAATTCAAAAGTAGATAATTTTCACAAAGCTGCCTTTTCGCTGTGGCCCGGGGTCCCTTTGTGCCTAGTTTGAACGGTCCTTTGTGCATGTGTACATTGATTGTGGACGTCGAATCAGCGATCCTAACCGTTAGATGAAAGCAGCGATACGTAACGTAACTTAAAATTGGCAAAGAAAACAGAACTACTACTTCAGTTGATCGCTGAAAGAAGGAAGTACAAAAATGCTCAGAGAAAGACTGGAATACAGACATATAAATCACTTAGGAATGAAATAAACAGGGAAGGGAAAAAAAGGCATGGCGAAGTAACTGTTGGAAAAATATTGTAAGAAATCTAGAAAGAAATGATCGTCGGATGGACTGCCTCAGTATAGATAAGTCAAAACACCCTTTTATGAAATGAAAAGCAGGGGCGAAAACACTAAGATTGCAAAGGAAATTCCGCTGTTAATCGTAGAGGATAGAGCGGATGGATGGAAAGAATACATCGAAGGCTTCTATGAGATGGTAGAACTGTCAGATGAAGTGATGGATGAAGTAATTTGAGTCGCTATGTAAGAGTTAAGGGGATCCATTACGAAAGTCATAATTTAGAAGAGCTTTGGAAGACTTATCTCCAAATAATGCAGAAGGTATAGATAAAATTCCATTGGAATTTCTAACATCATTGGGGGAAGTAGAAAAACCTGGCTATTCAAGTTGGTGTGTAGAATCTATGAGACTCAAGGCATAACATCAGACTTTGTACCAAACATAATCCGCACAATTTGGATGACACCAAGAGCTGACAACTGCGAGAACCACAGCACAGTCAACCTAATAGCTCGTGCATCTAAGTTAGTGACATGGGTAGTATACAGAAGAGCAGGAAACAAAAGTGAGGAATTTTAGACGACGATCAGTTTGGCTTCAGGAAAGGTAAAGGCACCATTGAGGCGCTTCCGACGTTGCGATGGATAAAGGAGGAAATACTGAAGAAAAATGCAGACAATTTAATACGAACTGTCGATCAGTAAAAGCGCTCGGCAATGTAATCAGGTGCAAAATGTTCGAAATACTGAGGGAAATAAAACTAAGCTATAGGAAAGGATGGGTAATATACAATTTGTACAATAACCATGAGGAAACATTAAGACTGGAAGACCAAGAATGAAGTGCTTGAATTAAAAGCGATGAAAGACAGGGATGCAGTCCTTCGTCGCTACTGCCCAACCTGTACATCGAGAAAGCAGTGACGGAAATATAATAAAAGGTTCAAGAATGGGATCAAAATTTAAGGTGAAAAAATACTACTAATAAGATTCTTTTACGATATCGGTGTCCTCAGCGAAGGTGAAGAAGAATTACAGGATGTTTTAAAGGGAATAAACAGTCTAATGAGAACATAATACAGACTGAGAACAAACCGAAGAAAGGCAAAACTAATGAGAAGTAGCAGAAATGGGAACAGCGAGAAACTTAACATCAAAATTGGTGATCAAAAAGTAGACAATGTTAAGGAGTTTTGCTGCCCTGGAAACAAAATAACCCATGAAGAGCGAATCAAAGTTGACATGAAAAGCACACTAACACGGGCAAAAAGGAGTATTCCTGGTCAAGAGAAGTCTACTAGTATCAAACATAGGACATACTTTCAGGAAGAAATTTCGGGGAATGTGTGTTTGGAGCCCAGCGTTGTATGGTAGTGAATCACGAACTGTTAAAAAACCGGAACAAAAGAGGGTGAAAGCATTTGAGGTTTGGTTCTTAACAGTAATGTTGAAATTTTGGTGGGCTGATAACGTAAGAAATGAGGTGGTTCTCCGCAGAATCTGCGAAGAAAGGAGCGTACGGGAAACATAGACAAGATGAAGGGACAAAACGATAGGACGTATGTTAAGACACCCGAGAGTAACTTCCACGGTGCTACTGAAAGTTGAAGAGGATACATTTTGTAGAGGACGAGATGGAATAAGTACAACAAATAATTGACGATGTAGGTAGCTACTCTGAGATGAAGTGGATGGCACTGGAGAGGAATTCGAGGCTGACCGCGTCGAACCACTCAGAAGACTGATGACTAAAAAAAAATCTCTTGTTTAAAGTAGTCTGTAGCTGACTGTTATTTTAGTAGAGCTGTACAGCCTCTTCTCTCCTTAATCTATCATCACCTCGTCTATACTTCCTTGTGGCCTCGCAGACAGGGTCAAATTAAACCTCTAGTAGGCAATGAATTTGACTCTTTATGTACGATCAGGGCGGGAAGTGGGGTAGCTTGTGGTCGTTTCCAGGCCATACAGTTGGGAACATGCTTCCACCTTTCTACACCTATCATTACTTTTTGAATGTTCTCATGTAATTCTTGTGTGCGCTATTCGTTCCAAGGAACGATGTCATCTGAAAACACGAATCATACGTGTGTATGTTTGAAAAGAATTTTTTCGATTTGCTTGTGTCACCTGATACCAACGACGATAATGGTTTGGGTAGTGAATGAAACTCTGGCAATTCGCTTTGGCACTTGCGCAGCCCATTCTTGATATGTCATTCTCAAATGTGGGGACACTGAACTGCGGGTGTTATTTATCTACTCTTCCCATAAAAACAATTGGATAAACACTGTAATCATAATTGTCATCGTAATGGAATGCAACAAGATATAAACCATCGTGCAGTGTTTGCGTGGATCCAGCCATGCGTTCTCGAACGGTATCCATTCTTGCTTTCGTTGATTGACTGTTTCAGACAAACAGGCCAAAGCATTGCGTACTCTAACGGTTTCCATTCTTTATTCCCATTGCTGGTCTGTTTCTGAAGATCACGATGCTTTTTTTCCTTTAGGTGCAGATCGACCAATCGCTTTGGGTGGCACAACCGATTTGACAGCGAAAGTAATGCTTTGTGACGACCATCAGAAATCCACTTAAGAAAATAAAATAAAAGCCAAGTGACATCTTTTGCCTAATGGAATATCACAATCAATACTGCCTATTATTTTACATGTGATTTGACTCAATTCCATTTTGTCACAGTGTACACTCCTAACACCGAAGAAACGCGAACTGCTGCTGAACTATATAAAATACACACATTTGTTGAAACTGAAAATTAATGTACTAATATGGAAAACTCCATGGGCGTGTGGACAACAACTCACCTATGTTAAATCACAATCAGATGCATGGTGTAGGAACGCACAAGGGACAAAAAAGGAACATTCGTTTATAAGACGACAATCTATCTTATGTACGTTACATCTACCATATGCTCATGTTTTATTGAAATGTATTTTGTTCTGTAGAAAAATGAAGACTTTTAAACTGCGTGTTTGTAGTTTGGTTTTTGTTTTTCGTTATAGTTTCTGGAGATCCTGTGATAAGTAAAGATTCGGTTTTGGGTGTGACCAAAAATAAAGTAAATTAAGATCACTTTCAGTTGAAAAACGTTGGCATTACAGTTCGTGTTAGAGCATATGCCGTCCTTCAGCCCTCGGATCCTCTACCTGCCGAGCAAGTTGCGCAGTTCGGAAATTTCTTCGATCTTAACTGGACGCAGATATCAATGGAGGCAGTTTAACTGAGCGTATTTTACAGGAAACCAAGAGATCCTCAGCAGTAAACTGTTCGTCTACAACACGCTGAATTAATTCTTAAAAAATACATTCGGTTGGTACGTAACAGTAATGTCACCTGCAGACAGTGAAACTGTTGTGAGAAGTTATGCCGATATTATAGAGGAATGCGACTCGTCATTGGTATGACAAGGATCAATATATACCGTTGGGAAACAGCATAGGCTATTACAACACAGACAGTCAACACCTAAATCTAGACGAACGTGTGTAGGAGCAACATGACAGTAGGAGATTCAGCAATAATAATTTTATACACACGAACTACTAAAGAATTTGAACAACGCTATATTCCTTTTCATCTTCAGAAAGTGTGGATCAGGGTGCCAGCATAATTATGAGGGGTAGTAAAATAAAACGAAACGGAATAACAGTGACTGAAATATTTATTAATTCTAAAGCAGTCACCATAACTGTTGATACTTTTAACCCAGTGCCTTCATGCGTTTATGTCTACAGTTGTCTACGGCAACATATATCTAACCAGGAATGCACCTCGTCGTTCAAAGGAAATCTACGACCACGAAAGTATTTCATGGAATTCACATGTGGAGAAATCTGGACTGTATGGAAGATGTTTAAGGGCTCCCCATCGAAAGTCCTGCAGCGTAGACGAAACAACCTTGGATTAACCCACTGCTCATTGACTTCCTGGAATGCGGCGCCACAACTAACCCACAGTGGTAAGGGGACACTCCACTAACACTAATGCGCGCCATCAATGTCGAAACACCCAGGAAAGTTGACGCATGGCATCATTATGTTGCAGGACAATGCCCGCCCACACGTCGCCGAAGTTATTTCGACTACGCTGCAAGAGATTCACTGGAAATCCCTTGCACGTCATCCACAAAGTCCCGATCTCTCCACATAGGATTTCCATATTTTTGGCGCCTTGAAGGTAGACATTCGTAGCGGTTGATGTACTTCAGACGAAGAAGTCCACGTCTACTTACAGTCATGGTTCCATACGCAACTGCAAACATTTTCCAATGAAGGCGTCGATCAACTTGCCCCAAGTGGGACGGATGTATTAGGATATATGGAGATTACTTTTGAAATAATAAACAGTTACCTGCATTTTTCCCATCTGTCTCGTTATCATAAAACTGCGCCTAATACCATGTGATCAGAAGCGGTATGCGCGGGATTAGCCGAGCGGTCTAGGGCGCTGCAATCATGGACTGTGCGGCTGGCCCCGGCGGAGGTTCGAGTCCTCCCTCGGGCATGGGTGTGTCTGTTTGTCCTTAGGATAATTTAGGTTAAGTAGTGTGTAAGCTTAGGGAACTGATGACCTTAGCAGTTAAATCCCATAAGATTTCACACACATTTGAACAGAAACGGTATGAAAGGCTTACAAAGTGGTTGTAGGGTAGGTTGTGCAGACAAATAGTTGCTAAGAAAAATGTTTCATACATTGCACCGTTTCCAAGTTAATTAGCACTGACGTTAACCAATCTGCCCACCACACGTACAATTTCAAGCGGTCAGCCAGAGACGGTGCCGCCGTACATAGTCTTAGTTTGGCTTTATAAACCGGAGCAAGAGCGGTGCACAAATTCAACATTGGAGGCCAGTAAGGATCAAGCTCTAACCAAAATATGAGCTGTCTCTTTCAACCGCTCTATGGGAACAGACACTAAATGTATATGGCTGGCCGCTTGAATTTGAGCACACAACTGTCCGATTGCCTAACTTCAGTGCTAATTAGTTTGGAAACGGCGCAACGTATTGGATATTTATCCTAGCAATCATTACTCAACACTGCCTACCCTGTAACACCATTAGAAGCCTTTCAGACTTTTTCTGATCACCCTATGTATATATCTTACAACTGGAGAGAAGATACCTACGAATACGACAGTACAGAATAACATTAAATGAAATTTCGCTAGCCAAGCTGTAATCTTAGCATTTGTTGCCTTAGTTTGAAACTAAATTTGTATAACATTCTGTATACACTCAAATGCTACCTTGCAATGGTATTAACTCTAATTATCTTTGTACTTCCGCCTTCGCCTCATATACTTACTATATAAATCAATATTTACTGTTTCTACATCTACATCATACTCCGCAAGCCACCCAATGGTGTGTGGCGGAGGGTACTTTTGGTACCACTATCTCAACCCACCGACCATGTTCCATTCGCGAATAGTGCGTGGAAAGAATGATTGCCGGTGAGCCTCTGTATTGACTCTAATATCTCGAATTTTCTTCTCGTGGTCAATAAGCGAAATGTATGTGGTGGGAAGTAATGTTGTCTGACTCCTCCTGAAAAGTTCAGTCCAGAAATTTCAATAGTAAATCTCTCCGTGATGCACAGCGCCGCTCTTGTAAAGTTTGCCAGTAGAGTTTGCTTATCATCTACGTAATGCTCTCTCCCCAGCTGAACGATCCAGTGACGAAACGCGCTGCTCTTCGTTGAATATTCTCTGTCTCCTCTATCAGTCTTACCTCATGGGAATACCAACTAGATGAACAGTACTCAAGAATGGGGCTAACAAGCGCAGTACAAGCCACTTCTTTCGTGGATGAGCTAAATTTCTTTAAGATTCTTCCGATGAATCTGAATTTGGTGTCTGCTTTTCCCACTATTGTTTTATATGGTCATTCCGCTTAAGGTCGCTTTGGATAGTTACGCCTAGTTATTTTACGGCAGATGCTGTCTCCAGCTGTTTGTCATCAATAGTGTAGCTGTACAGTAGTGGATTTCTTTTCCTATGTATGCACAATATGTTACTTTGATTAACGTTCAGGGTCAACTGCCAGGACCTTCGCCATTCATCAGTTCTCTGCAGGTCGTTCTGCAGATACTTACTATCTTCTGCCGTTGCTACTTTGGTATGGACAACTACATCATCTGCGAATACTCTTAAAGAGAATCCGACACTTTCTGCTAGATAATTTATTTATATAGTGAATAGCAACGGTCCTATCACACTTCCCTGTCGTACTCCAGATACTATCTTTATATCTGTCGATTTAGTTCCGTAAAGAGCGAAGTGCTGACTTCTATCTGCAAGAAAATCTTGGATACAATCACAGATCTGCTCCGATACTCCGTAAGCTCGTTTTTTTTTTTTTTTCATTACACGGCAATGTGGGACGGTGTCAAATTCCTTACTGAAATAAGAAACACGGCATCAACCTGAGCGCCGTTGTCCACTGCGCTGTGGATCTCATGGACGAACTGCTGAGTTTCGCAGGACCTCTGTTTGCGGAAACCATGTTGATTTTTATAGATATTCATTTTCCAAAAACGTAATAATTCTTGAGCATAAAACATGTTCCATAATTCTACAACAGACTGTCGTCAACGATGTAGGTCTGTTACTGTGTGGATCTGTCTTACGGCCTTTCTTAAAAGTGGGAATGACCTACGCTTTTTTACAGTCGTTAGGTATCTTTCGTCGCTCAAGTGATCTACGATAAATTGCTGCTAGAAGGGAAGCAAGTTATTTCGCATAATCTTTATAGAATCTTATAGGTATTTCATCTGGTCCTGAAGCCTTTCCACTACTAAGCAACTGTAGCAGCTTTTCAATTCCGCGATCGGTTGTCTCAATATCTGCCATTTCGATGTTCGTGGGACAGTTGTAAGGAGGAACAGTGTTACGATCTTCCACGATGGACAACTTCGGAAGACCGAATTCAGTATTTCGGCCTTCTCTCTGTTATCTTCCGTTTCGGTGCCGGTGTGGTAGCTGAGAGACTGAATAAATGATTTTGACCCACTTACTGATTTTTCATACGACAAAATCTCCTGGGGTTTTTACTCAGATCGGTTGACATCGTCTTGCTTTCAAAAACATTGAACGCTGCTCTCATTGCTCTCCTTACTCCCATTCTCTCTTCGTTCAGCTTTTGGTTGTCAGCTAGGATTTTACTTCTCTTAAATCTGAGATGATGTGCTCTTTGTTTACGTCGCGCGTTTCTACCGCAGCTATTAAATCATGTTGAATCTTTCCCATCCCTTAAGACCTTACTCGGACCATACCTGTCTAGAGCATACTGAACGATGCTTTGCGTTTTTTCCATTTGTTCTCCACATTTTCGTCCTCATCGCTGAATGTTTGATGCTGACTTCTGAGATATTCTGAAATTTGTATCCTGCCACCCTTGCTGAGCAAATATATCTTCCTAACTTTCTTAACATTCCTTGTAGGTGCTGTCACAGTCTTCTGATGAGTGGTACCTTCTTCTACGTTAACTGATTCGATAATTCTAGTTACTGTAAATACCTCTAACTATTTATCTTTTGCCTACTATTTGTCTTACCCGTTTGTAATAGTAGCATTGTAATTACTGCCCTTTCCCTTGGTTAAGTCACTCACACGTCTTCTTGGTTATCTCTGTTCTAAGCTCCTAATTAGAGATAGTGCAATCCGCATCATTACAGTAAGTTACAACCGAAGCGTAGCATTCTACGCTAATCTTGTAGCTATTAAGATTATTTTCATGCGCTGAGCGCATTGTTCCTGTAAAGCAATCGCCTTTTTCTTTCCAAAAAAATGGTTCAAATGGCCATGAGCACTATGGGACTCAACATCTTAGGTCATAAGTCCCCTAGAACTTAGAACTACTTAAACCTAACTAACCTAAGGACATCACACACACCCATGCCCGAGGCAGGATTCGAACCTGCGACCGTAGCAGTCCCGCGGTTCCGGACTGCAGCTCCAGAACCGCTAGATCACCGCGGCCGGTTTTTCTTTCCACTTTACTGTGCTATGCACTAATTAAATTTCATCCTTTAAGAAATAGAGTCAATTGTTTCACAGTGATCACTATCTCTGGCATACTTCTTCACAACCAATAATTCTTCTCTGTACCACATATCTCTGTAGTCTTTGAAGATACTGGCTATGAGGTCTCTCGTCCTTTAACGATTGTTAGTTAGAATCACATTAGTATACAATAGCTTGGTCACAGTTAAATTACACTGAGGTAACTAAGATCATGGGAGACCAATATCCACGTACATAGGTGGTGGTAGTGTCGCGTACACAAGGTGTAAAAGGGCAGTACATTGGCGACGCTGTCATTCCTACTCAGGTGATTCACTTGAAAAGGTTTCCGACGTGATTGGCACTGCACGGTGGGAATTAACAGACTTTGAACGCGGATTGGTAGTTAGAGCTAGACAAATGGGACATTTCACTTCTTAAATTGCTAGGAATTTCAATATTTCGAGAACCACAGTGTAAAGAATATGTTGAGAATACCTAATTTCACGTATTCCTCCTCTCCGCGGTCAACGCAGTAGCCGATGCACTCGCTTAACGACCGAGAGCGGCTGCGGTTTGCATAGATTTTTGAATGCTAACTGATAAGCAACACGGTGTGAAATAATCGCAAAATTCAACGCGGGACGTATTACGAACGTATCCATTAGGACAGCGCGACGAAATTTGGCCTTAATGGCCTGTGGCAGCATACGAGCGACGCGAGTGGCTTTGCTAACAACACGACATCGCCTGCAGCGCTTCTCCTGGGCTCATGCCTATATCGGTAGGACCCTCGACGATTGGATAACAGTGACCCATTCACATGAGTCCCGATTTCATTTGGTAAGAGCTGATAGCAGTGTTCAAGTGTGGCGCAAACCCCGCGAAGCCATGTACTGTGCAAACTGGTGGCACCTTCACAATGGTGTGAGCTGTGTTTAAATGGAATGGACAGGATCCTCCGGTCCAACTGAACAGATCATTGACTGGAACTGGCTATGTTCGGCTACTAGGAGACAATTTGCAAGTATCCATGGACTTAATTTTTATGTATGACAATGCGCCATCTCGCTGGCCACAACTGTTCGCGACTAGTTTTAAAAAAACTATCTGGACAGTTCGGGCTAATGATTTGGCCACAAACATGGCCCGACATGAATTCCATCGAACATAACCGAGAGGTCAGTTCGTGCACAACGTCCTGCCCTGGCAATACTTTCGTAATTATGGAAGGTTATAGAGGCAATATGACTCAACATTTCTGCAAGGGACTCCCACCAACTAGTTCAGTACATGCCACGTCGAGTTGCTGCACTACGTCGGGCACAAGGAGGTCCGACATGGCATTAGGAGGTAGCCCATGACTTTTGTCACGCCAGTGTATGCCACAACCTGAAAATGTGGTGCGCTCTACATTCACTGAATCTTCCTGTCCCGAATATGATCATAACCACACGTCTCCATTGCATTGCTTCTTCTTCCTGGATATACACTTCTGGCCATTAAAATTGCTACACCACGACGATGACGTGCTACAGACGCGAAATTTAACCGTCACGAAGAGGATGCTGTGATACGCAAATGATAAGCTTTTAAGAGCATTCACACAAGGTTGGCGCCGGTGGCGACACCTACAACGTGCTGACATGAGGAAAGTTTACAACCGATTTCTCATACACAAACAGCAGTTGCCCAGCGTTGCCTGGTGAAACGTTGTTGTGATTCCTCGAGTAAAGAGGAGAAATGCGTACCATCATGTTTCCGACTTTGATAAAGGTCGGATTGTAGCCTATCGCGATTGCGGTTTATCGTATCGTGACAATGCTGCTCGCGTTGGTCGAGATCCAGTGACTGTTACCAGAATATGGAATCGGTGGCTTCAGGAGGGTAATACGGAACGCCGTGCTGGATCCTAACGGCATCGTATCACTAGCAGTCGAGATGACAGACATCTCATGCGCATGGCTGTAACGGATCGTACAGCCACGACTCGATCCCTGAGTCAACAGATGGGGACGTTCGCAAGACAACACCAATCTGCACGAACAGTTCGACAACGTTTCCAGCAGCATGGACTATCAGCTCGGAGACCATGGCTGCGGTTACCCTTCACGCTGCATCAAAGACAGGAGCGCCTGCGATGGTGTACTCAACGACGAACCTGGGTGCACGAATGGCAAAACGTCATTTTTCCGGATGAATCCAGGTTCTGTTTACAGCATCATGATGGTCGCATCCGTGTTTGGTGACATCGCGGTGAACGCACATTGGAAGCGTGTATTCGTCATCGCCATACTGGCGTATCACCCGGCGTGATGGTATGGGGTGCCATTGGTTACACGTCTCGGTCACCTCTTGTTCGCATTGACGGCACTTTGAATAGTGGACGTTACATTTCAGATGTGTTACGACCCGTGGCTCTACCCTTCATTCGACCCCAGCGAAACCCTACATTTCAGCAGGATAATGCACGACCGCATGTTGCAGGTCCTTTACGGCCCTTTCTGGATACAGAAAATGTTCGACTACTGCCCTGGCCAGCACATTCTCCAGATATCTCACCAATTGAAAACGTCTGGTCAATGGTGGGCGAGCAACTGGGTCGTCACAATACGCCAGTCACCAATCTTGATGAACTGTGGTGTCGTGTTGAAGCTGCATTAGCTGCTGTACCTGTACACGCCATCCAAGCTCTGTTTGACTCAATGCTCAGGCGCACCAAGGCCATTATTACGGCCAGAGGTGGTTGTTCTGCGTACTGATTTCTCAGGATCTGGGCACCCAAATTCGTGAAAATGTAATCACATGTCAGTTCTAGTATAATATATTTGTCCAGTGAATACTCATTTATCATCTGCATTTCTTCTTGGTGGCCAGTAGTGTATATTTATCTTGGTTGCCAGGCTAATTATACAGGATGAGTCACCTAACATTAACGCTGGATATATTTCGTAAACCACATCAAATACTGACGAATCGATTCCACAGATCGAACGTGAGGAGAGGGGCTAGTGTAATTGGTTAATACAAACCATACAAAAATGCACGGAAGTATATTTTTTTACACAAACCTACGTTTTTTTAAATGGAACCCCGTTAGTTTTGTTAGCACATCTGAACGTACTAACAAATACGTAATCAGTGCCGTTTGTTGCATTGTAAAATGTTAATTACATCCGGAGATATTGTAACCTAAAGTTGACGCTTGAGTACCACTCCCCCGCTGTTCGATCGTGTGTATCGGAGAGCACCGAATTACGGAGGGATCCAAAGGGAACTGTGATGGACCTTAGGTACAGAAGAGACTGGAACAGCACATTACGTCCACATGCTAACACCTTTTTATTGGTCTCTTTCACTGACGCACATGTACATTACCATGAGGGGTGAGGTACACGTACACACGTGGTTTCAGTTTTCAATCACGGAGTGGAATAGAGTGTGTCCCGACATGTCAGGCCAATAGATTTTCAATGTGGTGGCCATCATTAGCTGCACACAATTGCAATCTCTGGCGTAATGAATGTCGTGTACGCCGCAGTACATCTGGTGTAATGTGCTGTTCCAGTCTCTTCTGTACCTAAGGTCCATCACCGTTCCCTTTGGATCCCTACGTAATTCAGTGCTCTCCGATACACACGAGCGAACAGCGGAGGAGTGGTACTTGAGTTTTAGGTTACAATATCTCCGGATGTAATTAACATTTTACAATGCAACAAAGGGCACTGATTACGTATTTGTTTATATGTTCAGATGTGCTAACAAAACTAACGGGGTTCCATTTAAAAAACGTAGGTTTGTTTTAAAAAACATACTTTCGTGCATTTTTGTATGATTTGTATTAAACAATTACACTAGCCCCTCTCCTCACTTTCGGTCTGTGGATTAGGTTCGTCAGTATTTGATGTGGTTTACGAAATATATCCAGCGGTAACGTTAGGTGACTCACCCTGTATATGGTGAGGGCGTTGGCGTGTATATTCGATCTGACCTCAGACACAAGATCTTAAGCACATTGAAAGCTTACGCACAAGAACAGTATAAATTCACGTACGTTGTAACAAATGTACAGAGCAAAAATTGCTTAAATGGTGTTACCTATAGATCGCCAAAAATCAGCTCAGTGACTTCTGTTCAGCTGCACTTGATGCTATCCAAGCAACAGAAAATTGTTTATTATAGAGTCATACACAATCTTCTTTCTTTAACTTGCACTTTTGTCCTGAAGTTTCTCAGGGTCAGCACAGTTAATCGGATTTGGCCTGGTTCTTTTAAGGGGTGGATAGATGCCCTTCCTGCCGCCACACCGTACGCCCCTGGGACGGAATTAGTATACCCCAACTGTCTGCGTCTAGTGTAATTAATGGAATAGTGCGAACGTGGTCAGATGTCTGCGAGCCGTGTAACTGAAGAGGGACGTGAGGACCATACCGGTATTTACCTAGTGGACTTTGGAAAGCCGCCCAATAACCACATCCAGGCTGGTCGGCATACCGGCCGTCATCATTAATCCGCCAGGCGGATTCGCTCCGGGGCCGGTGCGGCTACGCGAGTGCAGGAAGCAGCGCATTAGCATTCTCGGCTAACCTTGTGGGTCATCATCATACACAATAGTGTGGAAAAAAGCCATTGGCCACTGAGATAAACTGTGGGAACTTAAGACAGTTAAACAGACAGCTCTAAGTAACGTTTATACATCTGTCAACATCAATAAGCTTTACTGCAGTATTAAAAACAAACACAATAACTAAGATAGTTGTATGTCTACAACTAACGGTACTATCGCCCAATCTTCCTCTCCACACTTAAGTGAAATATATCCCTATAACTTTCACAGGTAGAGTGTCACATCGAACTTCAGAAATATTCCATGCTAAAAATATTTAGATTAACTTTCCACAAATAGTAATACACTCCTGGAAATTGAAATAAGAACACCGTGAATTTATTGTCCCAGGAAGGGGAAACTTTATTGACACATTCCTGGGGTCAGATACATCACATGATCACACTGACAGAACCACAGGCACATAGACACAGGCAACAGAGCATGCACAATGTCGGCACTAGTACAGTGAATATCCACCTTTCGCAGCAATGCAGGCTGCTATTCTCCCATGGAGACGATCGTAGAGATGCTGGATGTAGTCCTGTGGAACGGCTTGCCATGCCATTTCCACCTGGCGCCTCAGTTGGACCAGCGTTCGTGCTGGACGTGCAGACCGTGTGAGACGACGCTTCATCCAGTCCCAAACATGCTCAATGGGGGACAGATCCGGAGATCTTGCTGGCCAGGGTAGTTGACTTACACCTTCTAGAGCACGTTGGGTGGCACGGGATACATGCGGACGTGCATTGTCCTGTTGGAACAGCAAGTTCCCTTGCCGGTCTCGGAATGGTAGAACGATGGGTTCGATGACGGTTTGGATGTACCGTGCACTATTCAGTGTCCCCTCGACGATCACCAGTGGTGTACGGCCAGTGTAGGAGATCGCTCCCCACACCATGATGCCGGGTGTTGGCCCTGTGTGCCTCGGTCGTATGCAGTCCTGATTGTGGCGCTCACCTGCACGGCGCCAAACACGCATACGACCATCATTGGCACCAAGGCAGAAGCGACTCTCATCGCTGAAGACGACACGTCTCCATTCGTCCCTCCATTCACGCCTGTCGCGACACCACTGGAGGCGGGCTGCACGATGTTGGGGCGTGAGCGGAAGACGGCCTAACGGTGTGCGGGACCGTAGCCCAGCTTCATGGAGACGGTTGCGAATGGTCCTCGCCGATACCCCAGGAGCAACAGTGTCCCTAATTTGCTGGGAAGTGGCGGTGCGGTCCCCTACGGCACTGCGTAGGATCCTACGGTCTTGGCGTGCATCCGTGCGTCGCTGCGGTCCGGTCCCAGGTCGACGGGCACGTGTACCTTCCGCCGACCACTGGCGACAACATCGATGTACTGTGGAGACCTCACGCCCCACGTGTTGAGCAATTCGGCGGTACGTCCACCCGGCCTCCCGCATGCCCACTATACGCCCTCGCTCAAAGTCCGTCAACTGCACATACGGTTCACGTCCACGCTGTCGCGGCATGCTACCAGTGTTAAAGACTGCGATGGAGCTCCGTATGCCACGGCAAACTGGCTGACACTGACGGCGGCGGTGCACAAATGCTGCGCAACTAGCGCCATTCGACGGCCAACACCGCGGTTCCTGGTGTGTCCGCTGTGCCGTGCATGTGATCACTGCTTGTACAGCCCTCTCGCAGTGTCCGGAGCAAGTATGGTGGGTCTGACACACCGGTGTCAATGTGTTCTTTTTTCCATTTCCAGGAGTGTATGATAGATAACCTAATTCGTAACGTATATCTTAACAAGAACCGTGCAATAAATCTGGTATTTATAAACTAAATTGTTCTTTCCACCCTAACTTTTACATTGGTCCAAATGGTACGAGATTCAACATTAAACATAGAAAACACATGGGTGCTCTCAAGCTAAAAGACTACAATAAATCAGCTACTGCTAATCACATGACCCAACACAGTGACACAGAATAGCATTTAAGAAAGTTTAGAAATACTACAGTTCGCTGAGAAACGAATGTAGATGAATTTGATGAAAGGAATGTAAATACATAGCTAACTTAACAATAAATCTGCTTGTATCGTGAAAAACCAAAAAGAGATAAGAAAGATAATTTAGCTACAAAATTTCATTGAGCTTCCGCAGTACTGTACCGATAAAGGGAATATGTACACTGCCATCGCTTGCCTAGTTGCGAAGGAAACCTCATATAAAAAACTATCAGTTTAAATTACCAGAGCTTTTCTAAGATTAAATATATAATACGCATAACAATCTATGGTAAAGGAGAAAAAAATAAATAATCTTTGCAATATTATACATCATAGATGGAAAGTATGCCATTACTCCACCATCTTGTTGTTAAGTAAAACCAATCAAATCACTAACCGACCTGACATCAGAGGTAATCAAATGTGACTGTCATGTTGTCTTAAGTCAAACTGACGTTCAACATATTCAATATAATGGACGCAGATCGCAATGCTATAAGTGATAAACTAAAACCTTTTCTCAATTAATCTGTAATGATCATGGACATAAAGTATAAGCTTTTGTAAATAATAACTCATTAATGTTCTGTTATATTATTGGAGCTAAATATTGTGAAATTTGTGCACCATACCATTACTGCCGTATGAGGACGGGTCCAGACTCGGAACTGTTGGTGGATAAATAAAGCATTCGTAGAAATGTGTTGCTGGTTCGAACTTTTTCCTTAAGTGTTATTTACGAAATCAGCCAGGATCTTCTCAACCCATTATGGATAAAACAATATTTAATGGGTTTCTCGTGAACTGAACACACAACTTTGCGTAGAAAAGAAGCATAGTCTTACCTGTCCCAAAGACTGAAGGCTCTGAATGACCTAGTGATTACTTACCAATGGGAGTATCCAAAGACACGGAATATATTTCTCAAGTCCAAATTACTGAACACTTTCACAAATTCCAATTATATGACAAATACTAGTCCGGCTTCCATAAACACCATAGCACAAAAACTGCAGTAATTAATGTAAGTGAAACTCAGAAATATGCTATGGACGAATCTGAGGCCTCAATATTAACACTATTACTTTTCAGCAAAGTTTTTGATACTGTCAATTTTGGCGTACTGCTCAGAAAAATGCGACAGCCAATATTTTTAGACAATGCACTTAAGTGGTTTGAAGGCTCCTAAAACAGACATCAATGTTCTCTAACAAGTGTTACAGGAGACAATCCAGGGCCCACTTTGGTTTTCTTTGTAGGTCAGTGATATCTTGTTACTTCTGTTGTATAGATATTATATTTATGCCGGCGACCTCTAATTATACCTAAGTGACAGATATGAAGGTATTAGTATTTTGATCATTCCGATGAATGATGATCTGTAGGCACAAAATACACTCCTGGAAATTGAAATAAGAACACCGTGAATTCATTGTCCCAGGAAGGGGAAACTTTATTGACACATTCCTGGGGTCAGATACATCACATGATCACACTGACAGAACCACAGGCACATACACACAGGCAACAGAGCATGCACAATGTCGGCACTAGTACAGTGTATATCCACCTTTCGCAGCAATGCAGGCTGCTATTCTCCCATGGAGACGATCGTAGAGATGCTGGATGTAGTCCTGTGGAACGGCTTGCCATGCCATTTCCACCTGGCGCCTCAGTTGGACCAGCGTTCGTGCTGGACGTGCAGACCGCGTGAGACGACGCTTCATCCAGTCCCAAACATGCTCAATGGGGGACAGATCCGGAGATCTTGCTGGCCAGGGTAGTTGACTTACACCTTCTGTAGCACGTTGGGTGGCACGGGATACATGCGGACGTGCATTGTCCTGTTGGAACAGCAAGTTCCCTTGCCGGTCTAGGAATGGTAGAACGATGGGTTCGATGACGGTTTGGATGTACCGTGCACTATTCAGTGTCCCCTCGACGATCACCAGTGGTGTACGGCCAGTGTAGGAGATCGCTCCCCACACCATGATGCCGGGTGTTGGCCCTGTGTGCCCCGGTCGTATGCAGTCCTGATTGTGGCGCTCACCTGCACGGCGCCAAACACGCATACGACCATCATTGGCACCAAGGCAGAAGCGACTCTCATCGCAGAAGACGACACGTCTCCATTCGTCCCGTCCATTCGACGGGCACGTGCACCTTCCGCCGACCACTGGCGACAACATCGATGTACTGTGGAGACCTCACGCCCCACGTGTTGAGCAATTCGGCGGTACGTCCACCCGGCCTCCCGCATGCCCACTATACGCCCTCGTTCAAAGTCCGTCAACTGCACATACGGTTTACGTCCACGCTGTCGCGGCATGCTACCAGTGTTAAAGACTGCGATGGAGCTCCGTAGCGCCTAGTACCCCTCGGCCACCCCGACAGGCTAACTAATTAACTAACCGACAAAATTGAAATAAACATGCACGGCCAATTGAATCAGTGGGCCAAAGTCATGGTGCGAAAAACATCCAAAAACATCACAGAACCTTCCAGCGTGAACGACACCCTTCACACTTTGCGCGAAAAGGGCTTCATTCGTCCGTCTGAGCACTCTGATTCTTCGAAGATTTGGAAAGAGGCAATGTCTTGACTAATAGGACCACACAACACGCCTTCAATTTTCTGCTCTCCTGTTTACGAATTTTTTGGCCCACTCAAGTCGTGCTGCTTTATATGTTGCTCACTAACAAATATGCAACTTCGATTACGGAATGGTACTGGGAGCTTCCGAACGTGATAGCTCCTTTCTGCCATTCTTTCGGCTCTCCAGTTCGAACAACACTACCACCCTATTTACATACAACCATCATTTCACTTACAATCTCCGCTAGTTGTGTGCAGCGGTTGAGATGAGGTGGATCAACATGGCTACCCAACGTTACCAGTACCTCATACGCTCGTAACGTGGATGTCAACAAGCGCATCTACTGTCTTCAGATTCACAGACTATCTCATACATTATTATGAAGGTGTCTGTAGTTTAACGGATGATATACACTTAATATGTCAGTAAATGGACGTAACATTTAAATAGTATGAAACTGTTGCCAAAGAGTCAGCTTTGTATTCTTAATCGGCAACGATACACTGATCGTAACGCACGACTTCCTTTTTGTACTTAACCTTTTTCCTCGTCTAATGCCACCGTCATTATACAAGTTACGTAAGCTTCTTGTTCGGTTTCTTCTAGAATTCACTTTTATTTCATCTTCGGAGACTGTAGTGTGCTTACTTAGTTAATGACTGCTCATATCCTGTAGAAACATGAAGCTGACGGAAGTATCCCCATTTAATGCAGGAAAAGGACGTTCAAATGGTTCAAATGGCTGTGAGCACTATGGGACTTAACTGCTGAGGTCATCAGTCCCCTAGAACTTAGAAATACTTAAACCTAACTAACCTAAGGACATCACACACATACATTCCCGAGGCAGGATTAGAACCTGAGACCGCAGCGGTAGCGCAGATCCAGACTGTAGCGCCTAGAACCGCCAGGCCACCCCGGCCGACTGAAAAGGGTGTATTTGCTAGAGTAGGTGCAGTTAACTTTACCATAACATAAAATCAGCACGTATAATACCTCCCAATACTGAACTTAGTAATAGTTGTCACTTGTTCTGTGATCTAACATCACAGTCCTGTTTCATAACCAGAGAGTTCGTTCGAAGTATCTCGGATTTTACTGGAATTTCTATTCATAAAGAAGATCATAAAATAACCAGAGGTAAAAGTTAAGATTCGAATCTGATACTGGCTGTTTATGATTTTAATAAATGCCCGACTTCATTTTTACGTTTTTGCCACAACTGATGTTAACACAGTGCCGCATTGCTTCCTGTGACACATCACAGCTGAACCTAGTATTTTAACTAGAAGGAACACAGTGTGAACTGAGTGGCACACGCTTTAAGGATTGTTTGCCTATGCCTTGCTAAGTGCTGCAATGTGTATGATAATGGCAGTTCATAGTCTGTCCTAATTGCTGATGGGTCGTGCTGTGCGTCGTACAAACAAGCAAAAACAAACGTCAAGTGGTTCCCTTTCTTAAATATAACCTTCTCTCAGGCTGCCAAATATATAGTAAACGACATCTTAGGAGTTGCACAGAGATTAAATTCTTCAGCACTGTGACTTAAATGTACACTCCTGGAAATTGAAATAAGAACACCGTGAATTCATTGTCCCAGGAAGGGGAAACTTTATTGACACATTCCTGGGGTCAGATACATCACATGATCACACTGACAGAACCACAGGCACATAGACACAGGCAACAGAGCATGCACAATGCCGGCACTAGTACAGTGTATATCCACCTTTCGCAGCAATGCAGGCTGCTATTCTCCCATGGAGACGATCGTAGAGATGCTGGATGTAGTCCTGTGGAACGGCTTGCCATGCCATTTCCACCTGGCGCCTCAGTTGGACCAGCGTTCGTGCTGGACGTGCAGACCGCGTGAGACGACGCTTCATCCAGTCCCAAACATGCTCAATGGGGGACAGATCCGGAGATCTTGCTGGCCAGGGTAGTTGACTTACACCTTCTGTAGCACGTTGGGTGGCACGGGATACATGCGGACGTGCATTGTCCTGTTGGAACAGCAAGTTCCCTTGCCGGTCTAGGAATGGTAGAACGATGGGTTCGATGACGGTTTGGATGTACCGTGCACTATTCAGTGTCCCCTCGACGATCACCAGTGGTGTACGGCCAGTGTAGGAGATCGCTCCCCACACCATGATGCCGGGTGTTGGCCCTGTGTGCCCCGGTCGTATGCAGTCCTGATTGTGGCGCTCACCTGCACGGCGCCAAACACGCATACGACCATCATTGGCACCAAGGCAGAAGCGACTCTCATCGCAGAAGACGACACGTCTCCATTCGTCCCGTCCATTCGACGGGCACGTGCACCTTCCGCCGACCACTGGCGACAACATCGATGTACTGTGGAGACCTCACGCCCCACGTGTTGAGCAATTCGGCGGTACGTCCACCCGGCCTCCCGCATGCCCACTATACGCCCTTGTTCAAAGTCCGTCAACTGCACATACGGTTTACGTCCACGCTGTCGCGGCATGCTACCAGTGTTAAAGACTGCGATGGAGCTCCGTATGCCACGACAAACTGGCTGACACTGACGGCGGCGGTGCACAAATGCTGCGCAGCTAGCGCCATTCGACGGCCAACACCGCGGTTCCTGGTGTGTCCGCTGTGCCGTGCGTGTGATCATTGCTTGTACAGCCCTCTCGCAGTGTCCGGAGCAAGTATGGTGGGTCTGACACACCGGTGTCAATGTGTTCCTTTTTCCATTTCCAGGAGTGTGTTTGACTTAAATTAATTCCAAAAAAGCCCCAAGTAATCGTGGTAGGCCGAGCGGTTCTAGGCGCTACAGTCTGGAACCGCGCAACCGCTACGGTCACAGGTTCGAATCCTGCCTCGGGCATGGATGTGTGTGATGTCCTTAGGTTAGCTAGGTTTAAGTAGTTCTACGTTCTAGGCGACTGATGACCTCAGAAGTTATGTCGCATAGTGCTGAGAACCATTTAAACCATTTAATCCTGGAATCCTATCGGAAAATGATAAGTACAGTAATTCGCGAACAGTTGCCTCCTATTCTTGTCGACGGTATTATAATATCACATCTGAAAACCGAGAAGAACTTGAGTGTAATTTTGGATGAGCATCTCAGTTGGACAGAAGATACTGTAACCACATACAGGAAGACTTCTGATTGACACTATGCACTCAGATAGTTTACGGAAATATCTGCACAATGTATGAAACATAAAGATACGCAGTAACTCTCCTACTTAACATCCACTTTTGCGATGTTATCAATTACAGCAGGAGTAGTGGAAACACCAGACGGTTAGAACAAGCTACGTAATCTGGTATGCGTTATGTCTGCAGTATTTGTCGCCATGAACATGTCTGCGCATCACATATCCGGTAAGATAAGAAACGTGACTATCATACGCTATGTCTGCTTCATCGGTTCCTCACTGCGCAACCACTCCAGTACCTCGAATCAGAGACTGAATATCATTCACCTCCTCATAACCGAAACACAAAGTGTCACTTAGCTAGTACTTAAGCTGTACCCATTCACTATAAAACCATTCCCGGACTCCATCTCTGCTGTCATCATCCCTCTCTGTCACAAGCTGCTCAGTACTCTGCAGACAAGTGAATGCCTCCTTCCTTGTAAAAAGGAGCTGAAGCACTTCCTTTTCTTAACGCTCACGTAGTTTCCACCATATTAAATGCACCCTCTAATACAAAAGAAAACGACGTCCCATGAAACGACAATCAGTGCATGCAAACTATATGTACAGACAAAGAAATGACAATAATTTCAGAAAAACTGAATGACTCATTCAAGAGAAAGTGCTTCGCAAACTGAACAAGCCAATAACACGTCGGTCCTGCTCTGGCCCCTATGCAAGCAGTTACTTGGCTTGGAACTTATTTACGGTGTTACTGAAAGTCCTTCTGAGGGTTATCATGCCAAATCCGGTCCACCAGGCACGTTATATCGTCAAAATCCCGAACTGAGTGGAGGGCCCTGCCCATAATACTCCAGACGTTCTCGATTGCAGAGAGATCCGCCCACCTTGGTAGCCAAGGTACGGTTTGTCAAGAACGAAGACAAGCAACAGGAACTCTACTGTGTGCGGGCAGGCATTACCTTCTCAGATGTAAGCATAGCATGGCTTGAGGTCCAGAGCAACAAAACGGGGCGTTGAATATCGTTGACATACCACTGTGCTGCAAGGATACCGCGTACGACAAGCTAAGGTGTCATGCTGTGTAAAGAAATGCGACCCGAGACCATCACTCCTGGTTGTCGGGTCGTATGGCTGGCGATAGTCGGTTTGTTACCCACCGTGTGGGTCGTCTCTAGACACGTCTTCGCTTGTCATCGGGGCTCAGTTCGAAGCAGAATTCATCACTGAAGACAGCTCTAATCCAGTCAATGAGATTCCAGGCCGAAAATGTGTCTAGAGACCAGCCGCACAGCGGTAGGATACCAGCCTGACTGTCGCCTTCCATACTGCTCGACAGCCAGGGGTGATGGTCTGAGGTGCCATTTCTTTTCACAGCTTTATCCCTTCCGATGTCATCAGCGGCCCCCTTACACCAGAGCGGTACGTCGACTATATTGTACGCTCCGTTTTCTTTCCACTCACCGCGAGCCAT